>NW_028114268.1:0-116914 GCF_964289735.1 Phaethon aethereus | reverse complement strand
CAACACAGAGAGCCTATGGCATACGCGCCCGCTGGCCAGACGTGCTGCACGTGCCCCAGCCACCCTGTCTGTTGGTTCGTAGGCTTTGTTCACGCGGCATATTACCGTAATCCAGCAGTCACATATCAACCATGCTCAAGCCAATAGCAGAATGTTATAAGGCAAACAAAATTGTGAATTGTGCTTTATATTCCTCCGTTACTGCATGTCTTCCCCATCCTCCCCTAACCTTGATCAACTTTCTTATCTCTTGGGCTGTTTTCTCTCACCCAGCATAGTATCTGTTTCTTACCCAGCCATCCATTTTCTGATATTCTAACTGCAGTTTTCTCACAGGCCAAAATTCCATCTGTTAACCCCTCCGTATGTATACGATAATTGGCGATAATTTCCATTTCTGCCGACAAGCTAACTATTGCTTTTTCTAGCTGAGATAAACGTCTGAGTCCCAAACAGGATTCCAATTGAAGTTTACAATGTATTACATTATATACATTAACCACTCTGCTAGACTTAGGCTTGCGGTCATACAAGGATATGTAGGACAGAAGGTTACACTTCATCACACGAATCAGATGAACATATTTCACATAGCTGTACTACTCCTCGTGATGGGAAAAGCGCCCGTACAAAGCTATGATAACCTTTATTATATCTCACCAAGGGATTTGTAGTTATAGAGTGCTTTGCCCTAAAAGCTTTCCATGTTCCTCTAATGATACCGCTAATTTCAGTCTGATTAATTATCTGTGTTATAAATGATTTAGTCCCAAACAGGATTCCAATTCAAATGTACAATTTATTAAGCGAATAGAGGCAAGCAAACAGCGCTGGGTGCGCCGGGAGTCTCCGCTCCACCAAGACGCACGCGGTACAGCTCCTGTTCCTGGTTTATATCCTGTCCGTTAATACATATTCATGAACAGGCGTGTCTTCTTTGGCGCATGCCCTCTTCTCCTTCTAGGATCTTCTCGAATCTTCCTCAGCGTGATCCTGTTCGCTAATACATATTCATGAATAGGCGTGTCTGCTAATACATGTTAATGAACAGGCGTGTCTTCTTCAGCGCATGCCCTCTTCTTCTGCTAGAGTCTTCTCGAATCTCCCTCGGCGTGCCCCCAGGATGACCCCAAACCGTATGCATGCACTTTCTTTACACAATACTATGCGGTCAGTGGTCAAACTGGTTTGAGCTGATATACCAGCCAAGTAGTTTAACTTTCTCCTGTAAAATACCCCTTTTTATGGTGCAGGAGAAATCCATAAAAGTCCAGAAGCTTACACTTCATCACACGAATCAGATGAACATATTTCACAATCCCCCATCTTTTTCTTTATAGTATTGATTCGTGTTTTCGTTTCCAATTGAGTACTGCAGATACCTGCATTCCTTGTATAACCGAGTAGATTAATCTAGTAACAATTCCCCACATATCCCCAATACAACTATCCCGATTTTAGTAAGCCAATCACCACCCATAAAATCTCCCCAAAATCCTCCTAGATTGATTCCATTCCAAGTTTATCTCTCAGGAGGCCATTCGTTATACACCTGGACTCCTAGTCGCTCTCCCTAATTTATGGGTAACAGGAAAAAACTAGGTTTTATTGTTGATTACACGTACGGGCTGTACAATTAGAAAAGGTCCTCAGTTTTCCCATTTTTCTGGGGTAAACCCCAGCTGGACTTGTTCCAATATTGACTACAGTTATTTGCCGTAGTCAGAGTCAAGGAACTCACCCCAAGTAGAACTAGAAGAGGTCCGGTCAGGGCCATAGTGGTCGGCGGTCACAGCCCAAAGGGGTTGCAGCCCTTGGCAGACCCTTTTTAAGCCGCAACACCAGTTCCCCTCCGGTCTTGCCCTCTTCCTTCCTTTAAGGGGGTGCTTTCTTAGTACCCAAATTAATTGAGCACTGCTTGTGAAGGCCAGAGCTTTGCTAGATCAGTGGTTTGTCCAGACCTGAGCACTTGCCCGAGCCTGGCGATCCTCTTTATTTGCAAGGCTTTATGGCTACAGAAAACTGCCAGTTAGCCTGCAGTTCTTACAAATAAACACCACCTTCTACACCAAGGACAAATTCTAGTTCCAGCTCCTTTTTCCTGTTCTTCTTTTGCCAACAACTCCTTCCGATGATACTCGTTTGGAGTACCCATTGTTGTTTCCTATTACCCTTTCCCATTGTTTTCCAAACTTGGGGATTACTTATATTGCTCTCCATAGCTTCCCATGGCCATCGTTCACCTCGATTTGTTCCACCACAAACGTAACAATTAGTTATATTCAATGACTTAGCAATGTTTTCAGCAAGATTTACAAGTAGATTTTTAGCAACTGTGGGAATTTCATGTTTCACTCCTGTTTCTATTACAGGAGTAGCCGCAATAAAATTCCCACAGCAATTTAGTCAGATGTGACCTTCCACTCCTTCCCTGGACCTTTCACTCGTGACACATGTGTCCATCCTTTTTCAGCAGTTCTCACAGCTGTTTCTGTAGTGAATAAAACAAGGAAAGGTCCTTCCCAGAGGGGAGATAGGTTTCCTTCTTTCCATGTTTTTATCAGAATTTTATCTCCTGGTTCTAACTGATGAATTGCAAATCCTAAAGGTGGTGTTTGGGCCACCATCCCAATCTCTCTTCATTCTTTTAATCTTTTTCCAATGGTAATTATATCTTGTTGGATACTATGATCCTCAATTACATTGTTCCCCAGAGGCATTCCTTGAAAATAAGGCATGCCATAGAACATTTCATATGGCGATATTCCAGTCTCACTGTATGTTTTTGTTAAGTGCCAATGGTAAACGTTTCGTCCAGGGCATTTGTGTCTCAATCATTAATTTAGCCAATTGTTGTTTTATTGTTTGATTCATTCTTTCTACCTTCCCTGAGCTTTGTGGGTGCCACAGAGTGTGGTATTCCCACTGAATACCTAATGATTGACATAATAGTTTTATTATTTTAGAAGTAATGTGTGTGCCCTGGTCAGAATCAATGTACTGGATTATCCCATATCTAGGTATCAAATGTTCTAATAAAATTTTTACCACCATCTGTGCCGTAGCTCGTGCTACAGGGTACGCTTCTACCCACTGTGTTAAATGATCTACTATTACCAATAAATATTTTATCCTCCCTACCTTAGGCAATTCAGTGAAATCGACTTGTACTTTCTCAAAAGGTCTGTAAGCTGTTTTTCTCCCTCCCGTGGCTGCTTGTCGAAACACTGTCTTATTTACCTTTTGACAAATTAAGCAACCTTGTGTAATTTGCTTTGCTATTTCAAAAATTCCAATACAACCAAATTGTTTAAGAAAATGATCACTTAACGCTTTTGTACCCCAATGTGTTTGTGCATGCAAACGTTCTAATAATCGCCTGGTGTAGGCTTTTGGCAGCATTTCTCGCCCATCGGGCAGTGCCCATTTTCCTTGTTCTAATTTAGCTCCTATTTTCTTCAATTTTGTTTGTCCTTCTGGGGTAAACTCCTTCTCTCTTTCCTCTCGTCCTTCTTTGCTGGTGTCCTCCTTTGTTTGTATGACATTAATTTTGGCAACTTTAGTCCTCAAGGCTGCTTCCTGGGCCTCTTTAGCTGCTAAGTTATTTCCTCTAGTTCGGTAATCACCAAAAGTCCCTTTTGGTGTCCCCTCACATGTACCACTGCTATCTCCTTTGGTTCTCTTAACGCCTTTAAAATTTTTACTATTAATTCTTGATGTATTAAATTCCTCCCGTGAGTATTAATCCAACCTCTTTCTTCCCAAATTTTTCCAAAAGTGTGGACCACCCCATATGCGTATTTAGAATCTGTAAATACAGTCCCGCTTCTTCCTTTTAATAATTCCAGGGCCCCACATAGGGCATACAGCTCACAAGCCTGAGCTGACCATGATGGACTCAGAGGTCCTGATTCCACAATTTCTAAGTCCTTATTAATTATTGCATATCCCGATTTTCTCTTCCCTTCTACCACTCGGGAGGAGCCATCTATAAACAGCGCTTCTCCATTTTACAACTCAGCATCTCTTAGATCTGGTCTCACCTTAGTCTGGGTCTCAATTACCTCTAAACAGTTATGTTGTAATTCCTCTGATGGTTCTCCAAACAAAAATTGTGCTGGACTCTGAGCAGAAGTCACCCTCAGTTCTAAGTCAGGGGAGTCTATTAGTATTGCTTCATACTTTAGGGTCCGGCTGTCCGTTAACCATTTTTCCGCTTCTTGTTGTAAAACATTTCTGACATTGTGTGGGGTATACACTTTTAAAGGAGCACTAAAGGTAATCTTCCTAACTTCCTCTATTAATAATGCTGTAGCAACCAAAGCTTGGAGACAAGCAGGCCATGCTCTGCTTACTGGATCAAGTAACTTAGAACAATGCCCCATGGGTTTTTTGGATTCCTGCCCAGTCTTGAGTAAGAACTCCATATGCTGTCTGGCTTGATGTATTCACAAAGAGATAGAAAGGTTTTTCTAGATCTGGGAGGCTCAATACAGGTGCTTGTATTAATGCCCTTTTTGCTTCCTCAAATCTCTGATCAACTTCAATAAACCACTTAAGTTGGTTATTAGTTAATTTTTCATATAAGAATTTTACTTTATCACTATAATTTTCAAGCCATGGTCTACAATATCCTACTAATCCCAGTATTTGCCTAATTTCCGTTTTAGTCTGTGGGGGTCTTAAGGATAGAATCCCAGATACCCTATCAGGATCTAACTTCTTCCTTCCCTTACTCAGCCAATGTCCTAAATATTTTACTTCTTGTTCTACAAACTGTAGCTTTGATCGGGACACCTTTAATCCCTTTTCCCCTCGAAAATTTAACAATTTAATGGTGGTTTTTCGGATCCCCTCTTCAGTTTCTCCTGCTACTAATGAATCGTCCACATATTGCAATAATTTTACCTCCTTAGGTATTGTGAAATCTTGTAGAATTGTTTCTAAAGTTTGTCCAAATAGATTTGGTGACTCCGTAAACCCTTGTGGTAACACAGTCCATCTTAATTGTTGTTTTTGTCCTGTTTCGGGGTCCTCCCACTCAAAGGCAAAATAATCTCTGGATGCCTCATCCAGAGGACAGGCCCAAAAAGCATCTTTCAAATCTATTACACTATACCAAGTATGTTTGGGAGATATATGACTCAATAAAGTATAAGGATTTGCCACCACAGGGAATTTAGTGATTTTTCGCTGATTTACAGCTCTTAAGTCCTGCACCATCCTGTATGACCCGTCCGGCTTTTTTACGGGAAGAATGGGCGTGTAACGAGGTGACATACATGGTTCTAGGGTTCCTTTTTCCAAAAGTCTGTCAACTACAGGTTTTAATCCTTTTCGACCCTCCATAGGTATAGGGTATAGCTTGATTCTAATTGGGCGGTGCGGATCTATTATTTGAACGCTTATGGGGTTCATTTTGTCTTTCCAGTTTCCCCTTCCTTATACCACACTGAGAGGTTAATAGCTTCTTCATCCTCTTGTGTTAAAGTGTATAATTTAATCTGCAATTTGTCCCCTTGACTCTGAATGCTCAAGTTTAACTTCAAAATCAAATCCCTTCCTAATAAATTGTATTCCGCTTCAGGGAGCAAAAGTAAATCATTAAGACAAATTTTCTTTTCTGTTTCTACTTCTACATCTTTCAATATATTTACTTTAAAAGGCTCTCCTTTTGCTCCTGCTACTGACACGTAACTCTTCCCTTTTTCTATTCCTTTTGGAAGTTTTTGAATGGTTGACTTTTCGGCCCCTGTATCCACTAAAAATAAAACTTCCTCTTTATGGGGACCAATCAATAATTTTATCAAGGGCTCTGTTGATGTTGAAGTCCCCAGAAGATAGAGCCCCCGACACCCCTAATCTTCTTTGAACATCTTCTCATCTTGTTCCCGCTGACGGCAGTTCTTCTGAACATGTCCCCTCTTGTTACAGTAGTAACAGACGGGAATTGTAAATCTTCCTCGATAAGGCTGTCCCCGGGGTGTCTGCTCTATTCTTTTTTCCCTTTTCTCTCCAGGAGTCGTCTTATTTTTCTGACTTTCCCTTACTGCTGCTACAAAAATTTTTGCTTTTGCTTTTTGTTTTTCTTCGTCCCTCCTAACATAGACTTTCTGGGCTTCTCTAAGTAACTCCTCTAATCCTCTTTCTTGCCAATCCTCCAATTTTTCTAATTTCCTTCTTATATCCCCCCAGGATTTAGCTACAAATTGTGTTCTAAGGAGTGCGGTCCCAGCCACTGTATTCGGATCAATTCCAGAATACATTGGTAGGTTTTTCCTCAACCTCTCCAACCATTCTGTTGGAGATTCGTCTTTCCCTTGTTGTTCATTAAATGCTTTAGTAATGTTTTGCCCTCGGGGAACCGCTGCCCTTATTCCCTGTATGATTAACGTTCTCAAATCCCTCATATTTTGTCTTCCTGGGGGTTGTTGATGATCCCAGTGGGGATCCACATTTGGCCATTTCTGATCTCCCGGGGGTCCTGCCTGACTCTGTCTTTCCCAAATTCTCATTCCAGCTTGTCTAATCATTCCCCTTTCCTCAACAGTGAATAGGATCCCTAAAATGGACTGTATTTCTTCCCAGGTATAAGTATTGGGGCCTAGGAATTGGTCCAATTTTTCAGCTACTCCGAGGGGATCATCTAATAGGGTCCCCATTTCTTTCTGGAAATTTCTCACGTCTGTGGTATTTAATGGGACTGCCACAAACCCCATGCCTCCCTGATTGCCTCCGAGGGGTACTTCTCGTAAGGGATATAGAGAAGCTCCCTCAGATACAGCAGTCCTACTTCTCGTACATGCAGCCGGAGGTCGATCTAATTCCGGTGCTGTTGGTGGTGGAGATAGGGGCAACGGTGGTACAGAGAGAGGTACTACGGCCACCGGAGGGGGAGCCGCCGCCGGAGATGGATTATTAGAACATGGAGGCGGTAGGTTATCCAGTGGCTCCCATTTATCATCTTTTTCCTTTTCACTTTTCCCCTCTTCTTCTTCCTCAAACTTTTCATCTGTTTTTAATGTAAGTATTGAGGCTGGAAAAGAATGTAAAGTTCTGTCCCATAATCCTGCATAATCACTTTCCTCCTGACTAAAAGGTTCCTTTGAATTAACATCTATATTTAAGGCCTGGCAGACCCAGTCTTCAAAAGATCCAAAAACGGGCCAAAAGACATGTGGTCTCAAACGTTCTTTTGGCCATTCTACCATACAATATTGAACTAATTTTCATTTACTTTTTCCTTTTCTGGGGCCCCTATCATTCCAATTTTCAATCATTATTCCTAATGGACTCTCCGGAGGTATTTCTAGTAATTCGCTCCCTTTCTTGTGGTCCTGGGGTCTCGATTTCGTCTGACCCATCTAGGAATTTTTACTGTGGCAATTCCTACAGCCCTTGGCTACCAGTAAGAGTGTCTTGCAGGGGGTTTAGGACCTATCACCCACCCACGAATCCTATAAGAATCACTTCGGTCCTTCACCGGCCAAGTCCCTCGCGGGAGATTGGAACCGTGGTTAGAAGACCTCCACAATCGCTTCGGAACGAGGTTCCGTCTCAGTCACACTCTTACACACACAGGCAACCGAATCCTACCCAACCGAACGGTATACACCTTAAATACTTACGACTCCGTCGTCTTCGTTCGGATCTTCGCGCGCAGAATTACGGGCAAAATAAACTGCTGCAGCCGGCAAGGGAGCTCATAAAAAATCAAATTCTTTGCTTGCCCCTATTCAGGTTCAGGATGGCGTTAGTCCCGACCCGACCCGATCAGGAGCCACCAAAAGGTGGGGCGCCCCTCCTAGATCAAGTCAGAATTCAGGAACCAAGACCATCCCGGACGAGCCCCCAATTGTTATAAATGATTTCGTCCCAAACACGATTCCAATTCAAATTTACAATTTATTAAGCGAATAGAGGCAAGCAAACAGCGCTGGGTGCGCCGGGAGTCTCTGCTCCACCAAGACGCACGCGGTTCAGCTCCTGTTCCTGGTTTATAACCTGTCCGTTAATACATATTCATGAACAGGCGTGTCTTCTTCGGCGCATGCCCTCTTTTCCTGCTAGAGTCTTCTCGAATCTTCCTCGGCGTGCCCCCAGGATGACCCCAAACCTTATGCATGCACTTTCTTTACACAATACTATGCGGTCAGTGGTCAAACTGGTTTGAGCTGATATACGAGCCAAGTAGTTTAACCTTCTCCTGTAAAATACCCCTTTTTATGGTGCAGGAGAAATCCATAAAAGTCCAGAAGATTACACTTCATCACACGAATCAGATGAACATATTTCACACCTCTAAGTATGGATCTGCATGTGGCCCACAATCTAGTAATGTTTCTTGCATATGGACCACCCCTGATCATAAAAGACGTTTTAAACAATGGGTGAAGAGACCCCATTATACCATGTCATTGGAACCAGACAGGCTATGGAATTGTATAAACAAGATAAATTGTTACAATATGGATGATTATCTATGGATACCGTTTGCCTCAGACCTCCATCACGCCTTAAGAAGTATATGCCTGTGCCACAATTACAGTGCTCCAATCCCTAGCTTACAGACAGCATGTCAGATAGAATCCTCTAAACACATGGCTAGTAAATGTAGGATTCCTTCCCAACATTATAAAAAACGGATGCAAGACTCATGAGCCAGTAGTAAAGAGCACAAGTACCACTCTAATGTATCCTGCACTGCTTGAGACCGTATGGGTATGTTCTAATGAAGAGATATCAGATTACAGTCAACCCTATTGGGATGGGTTAGAATGCACTTTAGGAATTCCACAAGTTTATCTCCCATAATAGCTTTTAATCATACTCAGGAGTCATTCACTGTAGTCATTAATGAAACCAAGAGGGTACAGAACAAAGAGAAATGTATTGCCCTCCGTGTCACGGCCAAGCTATTATACAGCAGGGATGAGAGTAAGCTTAGCAATGGGATTGTTTTGGACTTCTTCGGCTGTGATAATTGAAAATTGATTATATCTAGAAAATCTACCATGGCAAGGAGAGACTCTAGCTAATTGTATGCAGCCAGCCAGCAAGGCTAAGCAACACCCAGCTTGTACCCACGAGCAGCCTCACAGATGACTTTAGAAAATCAATTAGCATTGAATATGGTACTACTAAAGGAGAACAGCGTTTGTGGATGGCTGAATAACACCTATCCTGGCAAAACCTGCTGTCAATTCCAAATGTGTCCGCTACTCTGCATCAAGCTAGAGATGAAATGCAAAAAACTGTGGACCAAACCCATGAGCTCAATGAGAAGATGAAACCAAGCAACTGGCAATGAACGAGGTGGATTTAAAATATTTTCAGTTGGCTCAGATTAAAAGTTAGTGGATGGGATCATAGTCTAACCCAGTATGTATTAATGTTTATCATAATTGTTATTGTTATTGTCCGTATTTGATTGTCACGTGTGAAATCTATGATAACTAGAGCTGTAACCATGCGTGTTAAGAGGATCCACATCTATGATCCTGAATACATCCCTTTAATACCATCCCCTATTATAAATTGCGACGAGCGAGGGAAGGCAAGCAGTCGACTCAATATGAGTGATAAGGCAAGCTTCAACTTTATTGCAAAACCTTACACATATTTATACACTAAGTTCTACCTTATGCATACTTGTCTTACAATCATTGGCTTAGCCCTAAAGATTGCATTATCATACTCCTCCTACTTGCGGTTACTGCTACGTGGTCCGGGTTCCATCCTGTTTTTCTTATACAGTGCTGCTTCTTAGCTGTTTACCACAGCTCCTTCTCCTCAAGGCCGAGCCCTGCAGATGTCCAGCTGTTTACCAGCTTCCCAATGCCACAGCTCCCTCTTCTCAAGGCCGAGCCGTGCAGATATCTAGCTGTTTACCAGCTTCTCAATGCTGCAGCTCCTTCTCCTTAAGGTCGAGCCGTGCAGAGTGATCAAAACATCTCCCCCTTTTTGTTTTTGTATAAACAAAACCTGATGGATCATTCGCAACCCGAGGACTGTGAGAAAGATGGACCCTCTGTACATTCTTGTATCGTCCTGTGCCACGAACTCAGCCCAGCAGTCGGTAGGTGCCAGCTTTACGTGGGCGTCCCCACGGAGGCAACGGTGGCCTTGCCGTACACCGGCCCACTGCCCTTCAGGAAATCCCGGTATTACACATTTGTAGAGGAACGAGTTTCGACACACGTGGCCAGCGAGTGTCGGAACTCACCTCAGTTGTCACCTTTTAACACAGGGAGCCTATGGCGTATGCGCCCGCTGGCCAGACGTGCTGCACGCGCCACAGCCCTCCCGTCTATTGGTTCGTAGGCTTTGTTCACACGGCATTTTTTCATAAATCGGCAGTCACATATCAACTTATGCTTAAGTCAATAGCAGAATATTACAAAGCAAAACAAATCTAGCTGTACTACTTCTAGTGATATAAACTACTCCTAGTGATAGAAAAAAGGTACTTGTATAAGGGTATGAAGACCAATATTATATCTTACCAAAGCATTTGTAGTTAGAGAACACTTTGCCTCAAAAGCTTTCCACGTTCATCTCATGATACCGCAAATTTCAGTGTGATTTACCCCTACTTTTTCTTTTGACTGAGGTGGCATCCAGATTGCGATGACACCTGATAGTGTCATGATGTGTCCAACGATGACGATGGCGACTGCCGCACCCATGGCCTCACCCACTTCGAGGCACCTGCAAAGTGGGTAAAACCATGGGTAAAACCATGGGTAAAACAGCCACCACCGTCAACCTCGTCCCCTGGTTAGCAGTTGAAAAGGTCCTTTCTCCTTCCTCAAATAATTTAGCACATATAAGGCTTTATTCAAACGTTCTTAGGGTAATGTGGTAGCCTCTCCCCCTTTTTGTTTTGAGCGTGATTATCTAACAAAGCTCATTCATTGGGTGTGTAAGATACTTGTTGGAGTTATTCGCTAGCCAAGCATTCTTTACTACCTTTTGAACCATTCCTTGTAGACAATGCAATAAACATGGTACAATAAGCATTAGTATTAAGATAACAAGTACTATAACAACTGCCCCTTTTATTAAGTCTTGTAACCATCCACTTAGGCCCAAACTTGACAGCTATGATTCGAGGTTTAGTGAACTTGTCTGTAACCTGTCTGTTAAGTCCTTCAGTTTTTGTAATTGTTGAGTTACCGACTGTGATGTATCTGTTAAATTCATACAACACATGCCATCAAACTCCTCACACCCGTGCCCTTGGGCCAAAAGTAGGAAGTCGATAGCTGCCCTATTTTGCAATGTCGCATGCCTTATTGAGTCAGTTTCCATTAACAAAGCACTGAGTGTTGCAGAAGTAGCATTGGTTTGTTTCGCTAGCCAACATCCCAATTTATTTAAAGTGGTTAAGCCTTGGGCAGCAGCGACCCCAGGGGCAAGGAAAGAGGTTAGTATGGTTTTGTCCGCAGTCCAAAAATCCAGTTGGTCATTGCACTCTTCCTGATATTTTCAAATCTGTCATCTTATTCTATGCCGTGGGGTAAGGTTCAATATCATAGAAGTGTTGGGAGTTAACAATGTTAGGTGCCCCAATGTGTAAGGACCACCTCTCAAACGGGAGGGAACACCGTGCCATGCACGATCACCACAAATCAAGAATATTCCTTTAGGGAGTCTCATTGGGACAATAGTAGAGCGCGAGATGTTGCTCGTTGTATAATTACACCAGTTGGTAGCATTCTGAAAAATGGCTAACGTGGGGTTTACATCCTGTGACCTGGTATCGTCCTGTCCTGTATAATTAAAATATAAACAGGTAGGGGCTGTCATGCATCCTAAAATACCCAACTCCTGCGGTTCCAACAACTCCTGTGGTCCGTGTGTCATCCATCCGTCCCACTTATCCATAGCTGCAGAGGTGTTTGTTATTTTTTAAAAACAAGGTTAGGTCAGGGGTGGTCTTCTTTACCACCATTGTCGAATCATAGTCCCCTAAGGGCAGACCAACTAAGCATGTTGTAAACAGATTCTCAGCAGTGGATATAGATAAGCAAAGGTGGCCTTGGCCCGTTTGATTAGCTAGTGTAACCCAGATATTTTTTCTTGGTTGAACGGAAAACCACGCCTGAACCTGGCATATCAAACACGTGACTATCAGACTCACGAACAACGGGGTTTGCGTCCTGCGTCGGTAAAGGCTGTCATCCCATTCACTGGGGTCTCCGATCACATAGGCATTTCTTCAAACTGCTGATTAGCCAACAGTGACAATAATCTATCGGACGGATAGCTATTTGTAACCTGTTCTAAAAAATCAGAGATTGCGATCTGAAACTCCAGAGAACTGGCTAACAACCAATCTAAGTACTTTTGAGATACAGGAACATAAATTATTACAGGTTCTAATCCAGATATTTCTACAATTCTTTGTCTTCCCTTAATAATGAGTTGTGCAAATAATTCATATCTGGTGACCACTATTTTTCTGGGTTGATAGGAGAGAAAAACCCATTCTAATACTTTCAAACTGTTTGCTGTATTTCCTAACTGTACGGTCAATCCTAGTGGATATTGCCGTTCCCCTCCTGAATTAACTATCATAAGCGAGATACTCTCAGTAGGTGAACATCTGTGAGCATAGGTTGTTGCTATCTTCTCAGTAATTTTCTGCAAAGCCTGGTGTTGATCCTCGTCCAGTTGACGTCGCTCTGGAGCCTCCACCGAAGACTCCAGGAGCGGCATCAATGGCCTCAGATCATCATTAGTAATTCCGCAAATATTGCGAACCCACTGTATATCCCCCATTAATTTTTGGACATCAGAAAGATTTTCTATTTTCGCCTTAATCTTTATTTTTTGTGGGTGGACCACTGCCCTGGTAATAATCCAGCTCAAATATTGCCATGGTTCCTTCTTTTGAATTTTTTTCGGTGCTATTTTTAAACCCCGTTTTCCTAAATAGTGCTCTAAGTGCTGTAAAATGTGGTCTGCATTCAATTGTGTCCCTGCTATTAATATATCAACTATATAATGATACGTTATTAAATCTGGATACTTTTTCCACACCGGTTCTAGAGCCCATGCCACAAATGTCTGACACATCGTAGGTGAATTTTGCATTCCTTGTGGTAACACTACCCAATGATACTTTTTGCTAGCTCTCCTTTATTTACCGATGGTACCATAAAGGCAAACTTCTCTGCATCCTCAGCTGCTAAGGGAATGGTAAAAAAGCAATTGAAATATACTCTTCGATTCCCTGCAAAAGAAATGATACATTTGTGACAATAATTACGACGACATAGAACAAACCCACAACACCGTTTTACAAATATGGCATATTGAAGTTCCTGCTCTTGAACGTCCGGGGAGAGCCGCTGAGACAGTCAACGAGCCGTCATTCCGCATACAAAAGAGTGAAAGCATCAGCTGGCGGTACGTCGGAGTTGACTGCGTCCGTGGGACGTGTGACAAGGTCTTCAGGTCTTACTGCCGGCCGTACCGACCTGGTCGGTACCCACTTCGCTCCGTCCCCTCCCTCTCTGCCAAAGTCTCTTGTCTCATGCCTCGCCAATGTTGGGCAGGGTCGGATCTTGACTTGGGGGAAGAATCATCCCAGGCAGCCCCCTCCTGTTGCGGCACGCACGGGTCAGGAGGCGGGGGCCAAGGAGGACTCGCCACCTCCGTTGGTTGCGTTAGCGGGGGCGGGGGGCGGGCGGGGTGGGGGGGGAGGCGGGCGGGGGTTGCTCGTTCTCACCATTCCCAGCTCGGCCTCCCTTCTCTCCCGGGGCTGTGGCAGCGGCAGCTGCTGCCGCCGTCCGCTCTGATTTTATCCCCTTTATAGAGTCTCTGACTAATCGCCAGGTTGTTAACACTTTCGCGGCCGTATGATCCTCTTTAGAGGCTGCCTCAAACACCAATTTCCCTGCTTTCTCCCAGGTAGGTAACTCAAAAGCTGTTGCAGAGTCTGCTGCTAGCCCCTGGCTCTTCAAAACAGTCTCCAATAGCAATCGCCACGTTGTTGCTAGCTCCGCTGCTTGCCCATCTCCTTTCGAGACTCACCCCATTGATCTTTCACATGGGCACACAGGGGAACACTGAGTACATTGTTCTGGGCAACGTTGTCCCGTCTTGCCCTCACATACATCATCGTAGATCTGTTTCTCTGACTTATTTATGCAGCCGGTTTACTCGGTGCATCTGGCACCTCAGGAGGTGCAGTCAGAGTCGCTGAAGGTCCTGGACCCTCTGACTCAGTTAAAAAGGGATTGGTTGAAGACGGTTTAACAGCCTCCTCCATATCAGCTGCAGCTTTTCTCTCTGCCTTTAAGGCTTTTAATGTGGTTAACATCAACTTCCATGCCGTCACTAACTCTGCGGTGGTTTTATCTCCATTCCCAATATGTTCCTATAACATTTTTCCTATCTCCTCCCACGTCTCTGCCTTAAACGCCACGGACGCATCGGGGGGGTACCCTTTTTGGCACCAAATTAGAAGCCTTCTAAGTGTATATTCATCATATTTCAGTCCTCTCTTAGAGAGCATATGTGGCAGGAGTCTGACCATCGCCCCTTCTTCATGTGATGCGTTCTGCCTTTAGTTCTTTTAATGTCTCTAGGATCAACCTCCAGAGCGTCGTAAATTTTATACTGTCTTTGTTGCCTGTGCTATTCACTTTTCAGTTTTATATCTTTTCATGCAATTAATAACATCTCTCCAAGATTTCATTAATTTTTTTTGCTGATTTATCATCATCGATTACTAGATCCCACAATCAATCTCCATAAGAACGCCACTCGTCTACTTCAAACATACTTTCAGGGTCTTTAAAAGACCCTTTCGCTTTCCCTAACGTAATTAACCCAGCCAGATCTTTTAATTGGCTTACTCCCCGCTTTTCTAAAAAGCATTTTAAGATTTCGAACGCTACCTCTATTTCCATTGCGCGCTATGTTGACCTTCTTAATTATCCGGTCAATTATTTTTGCAGCCTTTTCCCATGGGTAGCCTTCTTTCGGACGGCGAACCCCTTCTTAATTATCCTGGGTTCAAGCACGGATCAGGCGCGCCGCGGCAGCGTCCGCCGATCTTCTGCTCCCTGGTCGCTGCTACCAGTGCTTCTCCGATCTCGCTGTCCGGTGAAAAACAAGGATGGGGTCCCTGTTCGGGCGCCACTTGCGACGAGTGAGGGAAGGCAAGCAGTCGACTCAATATGAGTGATAAGGCAAGCTTCAACTTTATTGCAAAACCTTACACATATTTATACACTAAGTTCTACCTTATGCATACTTGTCTTACAATCATTGGCTTAGCCCTAAAGATTGCATTATCATACTCCTCCTACTTGCGGTTACTGCTACGTGGTCCGGGTTCCATCCTGTTTTTCTTATACAGTGCTGCTTCTTAGCTGTTTACCACAGCTCCTTCTCCTCAAGGCCGAGCCCTGCAGATGTCCAGCTGTTTACCAGCTTCCCAATGCCACAGCTCCCTCTTCTCAAGGCCGAGCCGTGCAGATATCTAGCTGTTTACCAGCTTCTCAATGCTGCAGCTCCTTCTCCTTAAGGTCGAGCCGTGCAGAGTGATCCCAACAATAAATTACCAACCAACAAGAGAGGATGAAAACACAGGAAGGAGAGATGAATGCCTCGACCCACCTAAATACAAATTACACAATGTTCCTCTCAGTGAGTTGTGACTAAGGTCACAGGGTGGATAATGTGGGAAACCACTGTGGGTCTGTAGGGAGTAGCAGGGTTTGACTGGAGCAACACGCTCCTCTTCAAAAGCAACCCTGATGGGTTGCAGTCAGACAGTCTCATAACTGACTATTGTTGAGTGATGTCTGGGATGAGGCGAAAGCCTTGCAGCCTGATGTTCTACGGCAAGGCCACAAAGACCTCCATCAAACGTGAGTAAGCTGACCATTATTAATAACTGAAATTCTTATTAACTATTCATTCCTATTGATCGATGCTATTTGAGTTATATAGTATCTATCGGTCTACAACAAATAAATGAATAAAAAATTAATGAACTGATTAAGTTTTTATTAATCAAATTAGTCTAAATCAATCATTAATAATTACTTATTAATAACAGTCGTTACCTATTAAGATCGATTATTTTATTTATTAGTATTTTGTGGTACTGCATTAACACTACTGTCCTCCAGTTACTTATCATGTATTTTTTTTTCTTTATCATCACTCTGATTTACTGTTGTAATTATCTACTATCAATTCATCATTATTAATTATCATTAATTACACGTGCTACACGACGGCTCTGTTCCTCACCTAGAACTTGTTATCAGTAAAGTAGTTCCTTATTAACGTGATCTTAATCCACTGGATGTTAATTCCAGTAAATATTAATCTGTATTGCTCTATCGCTAATCATTACTTCGTATATTAATTACCGGTTAATGAATTATTTATTACATTCATTAACCATAGGTCAGTGTATGTTAATCCATCAAGAATTAGCAGAGAGTGCCAGATCAGCATTTGTCCTAAACCTGCTCTCCCCACTCCCTCCTCCCAAACCGCCCGCCTGCCCTCACCCCGGAGAGTTCTGTGTAAAGACACCCACACGCACCCTGCACACCCCCCGTTTCTTTTTGATTGTCATTTTTTTAGCTATTTATTTATCTAGCCTCCCTCCCCCTTACCTTTTCTTACTCTTCTCTCTCACCACCGGGGACCGGGGACCGGGGACCAGGCAGAGGCGGCGGTGCCCAGCCCCAGCCGCCCGCCCTCCCCACCCCACCGCAGCGAGCCCCATTGCTACAAGGCCGCCAGAAGTTAATCTGCTTATGTGTAAACGTGGTGGCAGCTGAGGTATGTTTAAGAATACTGGTAAGTGTTGCTAGAAACCTACAAATATTTTCCGGGTGTTAACCGCGGGGTGCCAGCTTTGTGGGCCTACCACCCAGCACCCAGCTCTGCGCAGGTCTGGAATAAACCGGTATCTCGTCTCGGTGTGTGAGACTGGCCTATCGCACGCCGGGAAACGAAACCGCCTTTTCGGACACCACCATCAGCAAAGCAGCGACCCCGCTTTGCCTGAGGCTGCTGGGCCTGTCCTCTGGGCGCTGCTCACCACTGGAACGCATCCCGCTGGCGACGGACACGCCGACGGCCGCTAGCGAGAGGCGCGGCCCACCTCTCCGGCAGCCGGAGCCCGGCCTCGGGGACGCAGGTCTCTGCCCAGGCCGAGGCACGGGGCTGCTGCTTTCCCAGGGACGGCTTCAACCGGGAGCCGAGCCGAGCACATCGCCCGCAGGCGGACACCGAGGCGGGCCACAGCGCAGGCTGTAGCAGAGAAGGCGGCGTTGTCCACAGCGTTACCAGACTTTTTCGTTTCTTACTGCGTGCACACCCGCCACACACGCTCCCAAACCGGCCCCGGCACGAACCCCTCGCCCGCGGCCACACGCACACACGGAGACACCCCCCCTCCCCCTTCCGCCAGCAGTTTTGCCGGCCCGGGGAAGGAAGGAAGGCGGGAGACTTTAGGACCCCGCGGCGTCCCTGCCGCACCCGTGCCCCCCTCCCGCCTTTCGTCCTCAGTCCGTCGGTCGGCCAGTCCGTCGGTCAGTCACCCTGCTGAAGGTATGCGAGGCACAAAGCGGGGGTATTGTTTAGGCTCTGTCAGGAGTCAACGAGGCGCAAGCCTGAGGGAAGGAACAAGGCAACCGCAAAGGGAACGCAACTGCCGACCTTTGAGTGAACTATCCTAAGTAACATCTAATTAACATCGACTCGGCATAGCACAAGCCTGCCCTCCGGTAGGGGAAGACCCCTACCCACAGAAGCCCCTTCCTCACGGGGCACGCGCAGTAAAAAAGGAGGACGCTGTCGCCGTGGAGACGAGGCTTGCGGGAACCAACAGGCGCAAGGGCGCCTGCGCCAGCTCTCAAGAAAATAACGGTGACTTGTTGCTCGGAGCGTAGAAATATTTTCCCTGCGTTAACCGAGGCGCGCCAGCTTTGTGGGCCTACCACCGGCACCCAGCTCGGCGCAGGGGCGGAAGAAAAGCCGCCGTCTCGACTCCGTGTGTTTCCCGGCGCTCTGCGCACCGGGTGACGGAACCCGCGTTTGGCACAACAGCCCCGCTGCGCGCGGGCCGCCGCCGCCGCGCGGTGAAAACCAACGAACGCGAACGGCGGGGGAGGTGAAAAACGAAAAGAGAAAAAAAAACCCCCAACCCAACCGACCCAAACAGAAACCTCCGAAAAGCGCCGCCATCCCCCCTCCCCCAGCCAGCCTCTGCGCCAGGCTCCCTCCCCCGCCGCCGCGCCGCCGGGGGGGCCGGTTGCCGGGCAGCGGGGCGCACGCGGCTGCAGCCCCCCTTGCCCCCCGCTGCTCCGGGGCGCCGGAGAGTCTGCGGCCGGGGGGGGCCGCACCCACCGGCCTGCGGGTCCGGAGCTGCAGCGCAGGGAGGGGGAGCGCGCGCGCGCGCGGGGGGGGGTGGCTGAGTGAGTCTGAGCGCGCGTGTGTCGCGGGGGGGGGCGGTGTCTGCAGGATCGCGGGCGCAGACTTTAATATATTTATTTTTAACAACGGCTTCTTTAGCCTGGGGAAGTGGAGGGTCAGGGCACTGCAGTGCTCAGTTTGGGATCCTTCCCTTAGAGTTGAATTCGACCCCGGGGCCGTAGGGGAAGTCGTCAAATTTGGTGACGGTATTTGACGGGTAGCTGGATTATACGGGGGAGGTAAGTGATCTAGGGGGTCCCAATCCTTCTTTTCCTTTTCTATGTGTTGCTCCCCTACGGTCTTATTTTTATGAAAAATGCCCACACAGGCCTTTATCCATAAACTAGCATACTCGCTCTCCTCTTGGCAAAACGGTTCCTTAGAATTTACATACAGGTTTAGCGCCTGACAAACCCAATCCTCAAATGACCCAAATACAGGCCAAAAAAAACGTGGGGTCTCAAGGGGTTCTTTGGCCATTTTACCATACAATATTAACTAATTTCTCTTTTGTCTTCCCTTTTCCAGGGCCCTTATTATTCCAATGTTTTAACATTATTCCTAATGGAATCTCCGGAGGTATTTTTAGTAATTCGCTCCCTTTCTTCTGGTCCTGGGTTCTCGATTTCGTCTGACCCATCTAGGAATTTTTACTGTGGCAATTCCTACAGCCCTTGGTTACCAAGCAGAGTGTCTTGCAGGGGGTTTCAAACTTGTCACTCACCTATGGATCCTATAAAAATCGCTTCGGTCCTTTACCGGCCAAGTCCCTCGCGGGAGATTGGAACCGCGGTTAGAAGACCTCCACAATCGCTTCGGAACGAGGTTCCGTCTCAGTCACACTCTTACACACACAGGCAACCGAATCCTACCCAACCGAACGGTATACACCTTAAATACTTACGACTCCGTCGTCTTCGTTCGGATCTTCGCGCGCAGAATTACGGGCAAAATAAACTGCTGCAGCCGGCAAGGGAGCTCATAAAAAATCAAATTCTTTGCTTGCCCCTATTTGGGTTCAGGATGGTGTTAGTCCCGACCCGACCCGATCAGGAGCCACCAAATGGTGGGGCGCCCCTCCTAGATCAAGTCAGTATTCAGGAACCAAGACCATCCCGGACGAGTCCCCAGTTGTGATAAATGATTTAGTCCCAAACAGGATTCCAATTTAAGTTTGCAATTTATTAAACAAATAGAGGCAAGCAAACAGCGCTGGGTGCGTCGGGAGTCTCCGCTCCACCAAGACGCACACCTTCACTTCTTACAATTCCTTCCTTTATACTTCTCTAGGCTTCGTTTCTTGCCTTTCTCCGCCTTTTTCTTGGAAGACGACTCTTTCTTTAAGTACGTCACCACTTCCCCGGTCTGCGCATGCTTCATCTTTTTCTAGGTGGTCGTCCGGTGGTCGTTGGGAGGAAGATGCTCCTCTTCGTCAGTGCACCCTACATGACCTCTCTGTTTGTGCAGGCGCTCCGTTATTCTACTTATATTATGCTACCTTATTTGGCTATACATTTTCTTGACATTTCTGCGGTTATTTACAACACTGGTTTGCACTAGTATATCAGGAACTAACTTACATATCAGGAGGCTACATAAGCTTCACATATCAAGGGAGTTACCCAAACTATACTTATCAGGAAGTTACATAAAGACTACCACTCCCCTGTTTATGGTCATGCCCTACATATATTCCTTTATTTCAATATAAATGACATTTGCTTCAAGCTTATATTCACTAGATTTTCTTTACATGAATCGCTCATTCCTCACAGTTTCAGGGACAATGGAGCTTTTCTTAGTAGCGGGAAGAGCAAGAAACCTCCACAAATTACAGCTGGGAAGGTTCTGTCTGGATGTGAGAAAAAATAATCCTCACTGAGAGGGTAGTCTTGTGCTGCAAGAGATCACCCAGAGGGAGTCTGGATTATCCCATGGCTTTGTGTTTCAAGGAGCAGCTGGTGAGGGTGGAGAGCCATCAGTGAAGGCATAGAAATGCCAGGGTGAGAGCTAGGTGGGAAAGCAAGATGGCTGTCAGCAAGCTGAAGGGAAAGAGGTGAGGCATGGGACAGTGTAGGGCAGCCTGCATAGAGATGGCCAAGGGTTCTAGCAAGACCGAGAGGTCCAAAAGGACTGAGGTCTTTGTCGTCTTGACTATAGCAGCTGTCTCTACCACCAGGGCCAGTGAGACAAAACTTTATTCTTCTCTTCTCAGAAACTGCCTTCCCAGGACCTGGGCTCAGGGTTTGGCCTTGCCTGCTTCATAAAACGAACCAAGGGTTTTCTCAGCATTACAGCCACCTGTGCAGTGCCCTTGCCTACCTGCAGTCACCGTCTCCAAGTATCTGCTCTAATGAGTCAATGAGGAGCCTTTGGCAGTAATGGGTCTCATTAAGTCCCATTAATGCTTCAAGGTATTTTGGGGTTTGCTTCTGGCTTTGACTTCTTGAGAGGTTTGTTCAGTCTTCTCCCAGTATCTGAGGTTCACGGACTGAGCCCCAAATACACCATGGGGCTCCTTAAAACACAGAAAGCCCTAACAAGTCATGCCTCTTCCTGTAACGTTCTCCATGTCTGCAAGACTCGTATAGCTAATCTGAGTTGTTTCATAGCATGGTTAAGAAGGAAGATTTCAAAGTGCACCTAATAAAGTTAATTTTAAAGGCTGTATTTTGTTAATTTCAGTTTAAAGAAGTGATAGAAGCATTATCCAACTGATATGGATCCTGAGTGTCAGGAGCGTCTCCTGAGGAGGTCTGGACAGGTAGGAAAAGCAGTCCCTTGAGATCTGACACTGGGTGGACAACCTTGCTCCTCACCTCCCCAGACTCCCCATCTGTCGTTGGCCACCTGGGATTTACATCACTTTCCCTTCATCAGACTTCTCTGAACTCTGGGAGCTGAATGTTAGAGCTCCATTGCACCATCTCCCACCCACTTTCCTTAGAGGACTGGCTGCACACAGGCACAGAAGGATGTTTCCCATTTGCAAGCAAAGCAAAGTAAAGCACGATCAAGTGTCTTAAGCAATAAAACACTCCTCAACCATATACTAAGTACAAGCTGCCTCTAATGAGGTCGCCTTTCTACAAGGGATGATCTTACGAGAAATGTTTTAGATAGATAGATAGATAAAGGTAGATACAATTAAAAGGGTTGGCTAAAGATACCGTTATACTACTGAAAGACAGGCAGGCTTTTAGTCCCTGAAGCTCAAAGCAGCAGTGTGGGTGGGAAGTATCTGAATGAACAAAGAGTAAGGGAAGGAGAACAATGGAAAGGGCCTTTGTCTAGACAGTCTGCTGAAAACATTACTTCAGAAATGGTCATTGTATCAGCACAGGTGAAAATATATGAAAGATTAGAATTATTAACTACAAAAGACATTAACCACTTGATCCAGTGTGGCCTGGCAGCAAAGGCAGCCAGCAGTGTCCTGAAGTGTATAAAGAGGAGCCTCGCCAAAAGAGTGAGGGAAGTGGTTGTCTCCCCATGCTCATTGCTTGTTAGACCACCTGTAACCAATTATATCCAGTTTTAGGGCCCCAGTTCAGGTGTACTGATCTGGCTGGGATGGGGTTACCTTCCTTCATAGCAGCCTGTGTGGTGCTATGTTTTGCATTTGTGCCTTAAACAGTGTTGATAACACACCAGTGTTCTGGCTATTGCTGAGCAGTGTTTGCACTGTGTCAAGGCCTTCTCTGCTCCCTCCCAGTGAGTGGGCTGCAGATGGGCAAGAACAGCTGACCCCAACTGACCAAAGGGATACTCTCTAACGTACGACGTTGTGCTGAGCAATAAAAGCTGGGACAGAGGAAGAAGGAACTAGAATTTTTTTGTTACAGGAATCACTTC
This sequence comes from Phaethon aethereus, assembly GCF_964289735.1. Taxonomy (NCBI): domain Eukaryota; kingdom Metazoa; phylum Chordata; class Aves; order Phaethontiformes; family Phaethontidae; genus Phaethon; species Phaethon aethereus. The sequence continues at coordinate 94,600 of NW_028114268.1, read as the reverse complement.
CTAGTTCACATGGAATCCATTGCATAGCATTAGTAAAAGGCCTTAGACCTTCATAAGCGGTGAACTTTCACCTAGCTACTGATGAAGTTCTACTGAACTCTTACTTAGTCGCGTGAGGGAAGGCCCTGAAACTGGTGTAAATTAGAAAGATAAGATAGCCACATCCATCAGCAGAGGTTGCCTCATCGAGAAACGAAAAAGAACGGCCCGCTTGGAGACAGTGAAAGGATCCAATGAGGAAAAAGGAGACCCCAGACCCAAATACTCCAACTGGACTAAACCGTCTCACAAGGGGAGGGGAGCTTAGACTGTAAGGGTATAATTGTCCAGAGAGTCTCTGGTTCGGGGTCCGTCTCCAGAGGCACTCAGCTCAAGCTGTTCTTCACCACTGTACCGCTTAATAAATTCAACTGGTATACGTCATGTCAGAGATTCTGCTTCAGGAAACCTAGGGTTGAGCCTGAGGGAAGAGAAAGCACCCAAGAGAGACTCTGTGTGTGTGTGTGTGTGTGTGTGTGTGTGTGTGTGTAGAGTCAAAAGGTGCACACGTCGGCTCACTGGAGTCTCCTGCTGCAAAGGGACTCCAGACCCAGCAGTTAAAGTCTCGGGTGGTGTGTGTGCAACTCCTTGATTGGTGTGTGAATGCTCAGGCAGCGGCTTCTCCATTAACGTTTTGTCATTCAAAGAGTCTTCTGTGTGGAGACTGGCTGGGCATCATTTTTGCTTGTGGGAGGTGGTGAGTGGTTGCCTTTGCGTTGCTTATTATTATTATTGGTTGTTGATTTTTTAAAAATCTCTTTCTTTCACCTGCTAAGCTGTCTTTATCTTGACCCACAACTTTCCGTGCTTTATTTCTTCCTGTTCTCTCTCCTGTCCCAGTGGGGAAGGGGAGGAAAGAGTGAGCGGCTGCGTGGCTGCCGGGCTATTGGCCAGAGTCAATCCACCACATCAAGGAAGACGTTGACAACTGGGAGTGACTTCAGTGGGAGGCTGCCAAGATGCGCAGGGGCTGCAGCACTTGCCTGGGGAGCAGAAACTGAGGGAAAGGGCTGCCTTCGGCCTGGGAAAGGGAAGGTCTGGGGAACCTCATAGCAGCCAGCCAGTCCCTGCAGGGAGGTTTTTAGGAAGATGGAGCCAGTCTTGTCACCGTGGTGCTTGGCAGGACGATAATAGACGATAGTCAAATGTTGAAATAAGGAATGTTGAGGCTGGAGATAGGGACAATCTTTCTCTCCATAAGGGCATCCAAACATTGAAGCAGGTTTCCCAGAGATGTTTTCCTGTCTTTGTCCTTGGATATTTTCCAGCCCCCATGTGGCAAAGCCTTGAGCAAAGTGGTCTGACTCCGTAGCCGATTCTGCTGTGAGCATGAGGTTGGACTGGAGACCTACTGAGGTCCCATTCAGGAGAGTGGAAAACTAAATGATGCTGTGGTTCCTTCCTCTCTAGGTGTGCCCTTGATGACAGTAGGGAAAGCTGTCAGGTTCCCCGTGACCATGGAAGTAAGTCAGATGCTGGCATAGTCAGATCAGCTGAAGTTGTCTTCTCCTCCTCCAGGCAGTGTTGCTCAGATGCAGGACTGCTTCACAGGTATCCCCAAACAGCCCTGGTTATTTCCTTTGCTTCACCGTTCATTCCCTTTTCATTCTTTTCCCACCTCTCAAGTCCTGCTCTTTAACCATCCTTATCCCCACCCATGCAAAAAGCCAAGGACTTTTCACTGTTTATCCAGTGGCCCTGCATTTGCTCACTTTGAACCCTCCTTTGGTGTCTCTGAGGTGGTTACTGTGGTGCTTTCTACCTCGCATTGCAACTCAACTTAACGCCAGTACTCTTTTCTTCTCTGTAGTGTCCTGCAGCTACTTAAGTTCTGATCTTGTTAGAGGCACCACGACTCAGGATGGCCGTTGGCACGCATACTTTAAAAGCTGGACTGTTGGAGGTTCAGTCCAGAGGGACCTTGGCACACCTGGGATTTGGCCAGCAGAAACCTCAAGGTTTTGAAGGAAAAGCTCAGAAACAACTCCATGCAGCAGCATGGACAGGGACCTGACTGACTAAGGAGTGTCCTGAGGTGAAGTATCTGGGAACTGTGACAATGCCATATGAGTCAGTGGTTCTCACATTTCGAAAGGAGAGTGGAGTGTCTGGAGGAGGTCTGCCAACTTGAAGTGAAGGGCCTAAAGGATGAGCTGTGGGGAGAGTCTGAGGGAGCTGGGTGTCTGTAGCCTGCTGAAGTGGAGGCACGGGTTTACCTAGCAAGAGCCTGCACCTGCCTGGAGGGATAACGGAGCCAACCTGTTTTCTGCAGTCACCATTGATACGACAGAAGGAACAGCCACAAGCTGCCTCTTGGGAGCTTTAGGCTGAACCTCAGGAAAAATAAAATGGACTAGGAGGAGCGTTGCCATGATCTCCACCTTTGGAGCTCTTCAAGTTTCAGCGCCGCAAAGTCACGGCCAGCCTGGAGGCTGGACTAGAGACCCCCTCGCAGCAGTCTCTTTCCCAACAGGCCTGTGCCTTGCCACATGTCATATGAGAAGAGACTAAGCTGGAGGAGAGGGTCTCTACATCACAGGACAATTCAGGGTGGAAGGAGGGTCAGGAGGTCTCTGGTGTTGCACTGGCTCCAAGCAGGGCCAGCTCTGAGGTCAGACCAGCTTGCTCGCTAAATGCCAGAATCCGGAGAAAGAGTTTACACATGAACCAGGCATCTGTGCCGCCGTTACAGAAATGGAGACAAGGCCTTTGACCAGCTCCCTGAACACAGCTATTGGTACGTCATGCCCCCTGAGAACATCCATCCTCCCGGGAACATCCATCTTCTTGTCCAAAGGAGTGGGATCCTTATGCAACTATCCTGCCATATCTCCAGACCATGGGGTGCTTTACACTGTAAACAGAACTGAAGGAAAGCCTCTGACTTGGGTACGGTCAACTGAATTGCTAAAAGAGGGCAAGATGGAGGGATCTCGGAGCTTCCAGGTTCTTCCTGAAGATAGAAGGCCTCAGATATAGGAACAGAAGATAACAGTTTTGAACTAGCCTAGGCTTTAGATCATTTCACATGTGATGGCTCTGCTCCATCCTTTCAGTCATTGGCACCCAGAAACCTCATCTGCTTTTCCTTCCTCTCCTCCCAAAAGCTGATCAAGTGATGGGAAGAAAGGAAGGAGAAAGGCCCTAGGCCTCTGTGACTCACCTGGGCTCTGGCACTTGGAGGGCCACAGTGTCATCCATTGTACACCCCATAAAGAATCAAGCTGGGAAGTGACTCTTCACGTACAAGTGAACAAGGTCGATGCACAGGCAAGGCTGTGTCTGGAGACCAGTACACCTAGAGCATCGATCAAGCTGGGGCTGAAACTCAGGCCTGGTCTTCAATGGTCACCTGGGCCCATGGACAGAGGTGTGGATGGACCCCCCAGGGTCCTGAAGGCCTCTGGATGCTCTCAGGGCCCTGACACTGCCCCCATGGGATCCCACCTGCCAGTGCCCTCAATAGGCCAAGTTCTCATTCCCGCATGTGCAGGGTCTGTGCTCGGCTACTCTCCTTCCCCGCTTCTGTGCAGATCTGGGAGACCACAGTTTCATGCTGACTACAACCAAGGCTGAAACTGGTCTTCCCATCCCTGACCAACTTTTCCTCTTTTGGGAGTACAAGGTCCAGGTGAGCCTCAGACTGGGTGGCACAGTTAGAAGCTGACCCACACACAAGATCCCGCCTAACCTGTTGCATGTCCCATAGAGAACATCCACACATCTGACCTGCTCTGGTAGCAAGCAGGGCATCCTCCACTTCTCGCCTTCCCTGTTAGTCTCGCCTAAAGATGTTGTATCTCCGTCAGTCACAAAAGCTGTGGGAGCTGTCCTTTTCCGTCTTGACTCTTGCTCCCCTAACGTCACAGCTTTGCGATGGCATGTTGTCCTCCTGCTGTCTGTGCTCCAGGCTGTGGGCTTTGGTGCACATTAGGCCTGTAGCACCTCAGATGTGGCACCAGGGCCAAGGGCAGATTTGTCACATGGACACCTGATACCAAAAGATTGGCCCTCTTTGTGTGGAAAGGCTTCACAGCCGATGTGTGCTGGAGTGGATGGCAGGAGGCAACATAATGATGAAGGAGGTTCTCACAACGAGAGCAAAAGCTGCAGTCCCCAAGACCAGACAGAAAACGGCCTTGGGCTGTGCAGCGCTGGCAGGAGAGGGGTTTGCTGTCCCAGGTGACTCTTGCAGCAATGCGTGGGGCCTGTGACAGAGGTGAAGCCGATCTCCAAGAAGGACAAGCTGCTGCTGAGAAAGTCCCCGGGGGAGGACAGCCTGTCATCCAGCCACACTGTGGACATCATGCTGGGGGCTGACTGGCTAGATAGCAGCTCTGCAGAGAAGTACCTTAGGGTCCTGGAGGGCAAGCAGCTGAGCATGAGCCAGCCATGCAGCCTCGCAGCAAAGGCCAGCAGCCTCCTGGGCTGCATTAGGAAAAGCATTGCCGGCAGATGGAGGGAAGTTAACCTTCTCCTCCACTGAGCACCGGTGGGCCACATCTGGAGTGCTGTGTCCAGTGCTGGGCTCCCCAGTGCAAGAAAGTTGTTGACCTGCTAAAGCAAGGCTATCAAAGGGCCACAAAGCTGATTTAAGGGACCGCAGCATCTTCCATAGGACGGAAGGCTGAGAGGTCTGGGACTGTTAAGCCTGGAGAAAAAATTGCTCAGGAGTCTGGAGTAATAGGGCACGGACTGTGGCAGGGCTTCAGGCCAAAGACCTTTATTGTTAGCGTAGTGTGCTTTTTAGACAAATACAGCCCGTTCACGCACCTAAAAGTGCTACCCGGTTGGCTATTGCTTTAAGTCCACGCGACTCTCACAGAGGCAGGATTGGTCGCCTCTGTATGTCCACGCGCTCCTTTGCTTCTTCTTAGTTGTTTACCACAGCTCCTTCTCTTCAAGGTTGAGCCCTGCAGGTGTCCGGCTGTTTACCAGCTTCTCAATGCCACAGCTCCTTCTCCTTAAGGTCGAGCCATGCAGGGTGATCCCAATATCACCCCCTTTTTGTTTATCTATAAACAAAACCTGATGGTTCATTCGCAACCCGAGGACTGTGAGGAAGATGGACCATCTGTACATTCTTTTATCGTCCTGCACCACGAACTCAGCCCAGCAGTCGGTAGGTGCCAGCTTTACGTGGGCGTCCCCACGGAGGCAACGGTGGCCTTGCCGTACACTGGCCCACTGCCCTTTGGGAAATCCCGGTATTTATACATTTGCAGAGGAACGAGTTTCGACACACGTGGCCAGCGAGTGTCAGAACACGCCTTGGTTGCCACCTTTCAACACAGAGAGCCTATGGCATACGCGCCCGCTGGCCAGATGTGCTGCACGTGCCCCAGCCACCCTGTCTGTTGGTTCGTAGGCTTTGTTCATGTGGCATATTACCGTAATCCAGCAGTCACATATCAACCATGCTCAAGCCAATAGCAGAATGTTACAAGGCAAACAAAATTGTGAATTGTGCTTTATATTCCTCCATTACTGCATGTCTTCCCCATCCTCCCCTAACCTTGATCAACTTTCTTATCTCTTGGGCTGTTTTCTCTCACCCAGCATAGTATCTGTTTCTTACCCAGCCATCCATTTTCTGATATTCTAACTGCAGTTTTCTCACAGGCCAAAATTCCATCCGTTAACCCCTCCGTATGTATACGATAATTGGCGATAATTTCCATTTCTGCCGACAAGCTAACTATTGCTTTTTCTAGCTGAGATAAACGTCTGAGTCCCAAACAGGATTCCAATTGAAGTTTACAATGTATTACATTATATACATTAACCACTCTGCTAGACTTAGGCTTGCGGTCATACAAGGATATGTAGGACAGAAGGTTACACTTCATCACACGAATCAGATGAACATATTTCACATAGCTGTACTACTCCTCGTGATGGGAAAAGCGCCCGTACAAAGCTATGATAACCTTTATTATATCTCACCAAGGGATTTGTAGTTATAGAGTGCTTTGCCCTAAAAGCTTTCCATGTTCCTCTAATGATACCGCTAATTTCAGTCTGATTAATTATCTGTGTTATAAATGATTTAGTCCCAAACAGGATTTCAATTCAAATGTACAATTTATTAAGCGAATAGAGGCAAGCAAACAGCGCTGGGTGTGCCGGGAGTCTCCGCTCCACCAAGACGCACGCGGTACAGTTCCTGTTCCTGGTTTATATCCTGTCCGTTAATACATATTCATGAACAGGCGTGTCTTCTTCAGCGCATGCCCTCTTCTCCTTCTAGGATCTTCTCGAATCTTCCTCAGCGTGATCCTGTTCGCTAATACATATTCATGAATAGGCGTGTCTGCTAATACATGTTAATGAACAGGCGTGTCTTCTTCAGCGCATGCCCTCTTCTTCTGCTAGAGTCTTCTCGAATCTCCCTCGGCGTGCCCCCAGGATGACCCCAAACCGTATGCATGCACTTTCTTTACACAATACTATGCGGTCAGTGGTCAAACTGGTTTGAGCTGATATACCAGCCAAGTAGTTTAACTTTCTCCTGTAAAATACCCCTTTTTATGGTGCAGGAGAAATCCATAAAAGTCCAGAAGGTTACACTTCATCACACGAATCAGATGAACATATTTCACAATCCCCCATCTTTTTCTTTATAGTATTGATTTGTGTTTTCGTTTCCAATTGAGTACTGCAGATATCTGCATTCCTTGTATAACCGAGTAGATTAATCTAGTAACAATTCCCCACATATCCCCAATACAACTATCCCGATTTTAGTAAGCCAATCACCACCCATAAAATCTCCCCAAAATCCTCCTAGATTGATTCCATTCCAAGTTTATCTCTCAGGAGGCCATTCGTTATACACCTGGACTCCTAGTCGCTCTCCCTAATTTATGGGTAACAGGAAAAAACTAGGTTTTATTGTTGATTACACGTACGGGCTGTACAATTAGAAAAGGTCCTCAGTTTTCCCATTTTTCTGGGGTAAACCCCAGCTGGACTTGTTCCAATATTGACTACAGTTATTTGCCGTAGTCAGAGTCAAGGAACTCACCCCAAGTAGAACTAGAAGAGGTCCGGTCAGGGCCATAGTGGTCGGCGGTCACAGCCCAAAGGGGTTGCAGCCCTTGGCAGACCCTTTTTAAGCCGCAACACCAGTTCCCCTCCGGTCTTGCCCTCTTCCTTCCTTTAAGGGGGTGCTTTCTTAGTACCCAAATTAATTGAGCACTGCTTGTGAAGGCCAGAGCTTTGCTAGATCAGTGGTTTGTCCAGACCTGAGCACTTGCCCGAGCCTGGCGATCCTCTTTATTTGCAAGGCTTTATGGCTACAGAAAACTGCCAGTTAGCCTGCAGTTCTTACAAATAAACACCACCTTCTACACCAAGGACAAATTCTAGTTCCAGCTCCTTTTTCCTGTTCTTCTTTTGCCAACAACTCCTTCCGATGATACTCGTTTGGAGTACCCATTGTTGTTTCCTATTACCCTTTCCCATTGTTTTCCAAACTTGGGGATTACTTATATTGCTCTCCATAGCTTCCCATGGCCATCGTTCACCTCGATTTGTTCCACCACAAACGTAACAATTAGTTATATTCAATGACTTAGCAATGTTTTCAGCAAGATTTACAAGTAGATTTTTAGCAACTGTGGGAATTTCATGTTTCACTCCTGTTTCTATTACAGGAGTAGCCGCAATAAAATTCCCACAGCAATTTAGTCAGATGTGACCTTCCACTCCTTCCCTGGACCTTTCACTCGCGACACATGTGTCCATCCTTTTTCAGCAGTTCTCACAGCTGTTTCTGTAGTGAATAAAACAAGGAAAGGTCCTTCCCAGAGGGGAGATAGGTTTCCTTCTTTCCATGTTTTTATCAGAATTTTATCTCCTGGTTCTAACTGATGAATTGCAAATCCTAAAGGTGGTGTTTGGGCCACCATCCCAATCTCTCTTCATTCTTTTAATCTTTTTCCAATGGTAATTATATCTTGTTGGATACTATGATCCTCAATTACATTGTTCCCCAGAGGCATTCCTTGAAAATAAGGCATGCCATAGAACATTTCATATGGCGATATTCCAGTCTCACTGTATGTTTTCGTTAAGTGCCAATGGTAAACGTTTCGTCCAGGGCATTTGTGTCTCAATCATTAATTTAGCCAATTGTTGTTTTATTGTTTGATTCATTCTTTCTACCTTCCCCGAGCTTTGTGGGTGCCACAGAGTGTGGTATTCCCACTGAATACCTAATGATTGACATAATAGTTTTATTATTTTAGAAGTAAAGTGTGTGCCCTGGTCAGAATCAATGTACTGGATTATCCCATATCTAGGTATCAAATGTTCTAATAAAATTTTTACCACCATCTGTGCCATAGCTCGTGCTACAGGGTACGCTTCTACCCACTGTGTTAAATGATCTACTATTACCAATAAATATTTTATCCTCCCTACCTTAGGCAATTCAGTGAAATGGACTTGTACTTTCTCAAAAGGTCTGTAAGCTGTTTTTCTCCCTCCCGTGGCTGCTTGTCGAAACACTGTCTTATTTACCTTTTGACAAATTAAGCAACCTTGTGTAATTTGCTTTGCTATTTCAAAAATTCCAATACAACCAAATTGTTTAAGAAAATGATCACTTAACGCTTTTGTACCCCAATGTGTTTGTGCATGCAAACGTTCTAATAATCGCCTGGTGTAGGCTTTTGGCAGCATTTCTCGCCCATCGGGCAGTGCCCATTTTCCTTGTTCTAATTTAGCTCCTATTTTCTTCAATTTTGTTTGTCCTTCTGGGGTAAACTCCTTCTCTCTTTCCTCTCGTCCTTCTTTGCTGGTGTCCTCCTTTGTTTGTATGACATTAATTTTGGCAACTTTAGTCCTCAAGGCTGCTTCCTGGGCCTCTTTAGCTGCTAAGTTATTTCCTCTAGTTCGGTAATCACCAAAAGTCCCTTTTGGTGTCCCCTCACATGTACCACTGCTATCTCCTTTGGTTCTCTTAACGCCTTTAAAATTTTTACTATTAATTCTTGATGTATTAAATTCCTCCCGTGAGTATTAATCCAACCTCTTTCTTCCCAAATTTTTCCAAAAGTGTGGACCACCCCATATGCGTATTTAGAATCTGTAAATACAGTCCCGCTTCTTCCTTTTAATAATTCCAGGGCCCTACATAGGGCATACAGCTCACAAGCCTGAGCTGACCATGATGGACTCAGAGGTCCTGATTCCACAATTTCTAAGTCCTTATTAATTATTGCATATCCCGATTTTCTCTTCCCTTCTACTACTCGGGAGGAGCCATCTATAAACAGCGCTTCTCCATTTTACAACTCAGCATCTCTTAGATCTGGTCTCACCTTAGTCTGGGTCTCAATTACCTCTAAACAGTTATGTTGTAATTCCTCTGATGGTTCTCCAAACAAAAATTGTGCTGGACTCTGAGCAGAAGTCACCCTCAGTTCTAAGTCAGGGGAGTCTATTAGTATTGCTTCATACTTTAGGGTCCGGCTGTCCGTTAACCATTTTTCCGCTTCTTGTTGTAAAACATTTCTGACATTGTGTGGGGTATACACTTTTAAAGGAGCACTAAAGGTAATCTTCCTAACTTCCTCTATTAATAATGCTGTAGCAACCAAAGCTTGGAGACAAGCAGGCCATGCTCTGCTTACTGGATCAAGTAACTTAGAACAATGCCCCATGGGTTTTTTGGATTCCTGCCCAGTCTTGAGTAAGAACTCCATATGCTGTCTGGCTTGATGTATTCACAAAGAGATAGAAAGGTTTTTCTAGATCTGGGAGGCTCAATACAGGTGCTTGTATTAATGCCCTTTTTACTTCCTCAAATCTCTGATCATCTTCAATAAACCACTTAAGTTGGTTATTAGTTAATTTTTCATATAAGAATTTTACTTTATCACTATAATTTTCAAGCCATGGTCTACAATATCCTAATAATCCCAGTATTTGCCTAATTTCCGTTTTAGTCTGTGGGGGTCTTAAGGATAGAATCCCAGATACCCTATCAGGATCTAACTTCTTCCTTCCCTTACTCAGCCAATGTCCTAAATATTTTACTTCTTGTTCTACAAACTGTAGCTTTGATCGGGACACCTTTAATCCCTTTTCCCCTTGAAAATTTAACAATTTAATGGTGGCTTTTCGGATCCCCTCTTCAGTTTCTCCTGCTACTAATGAATCGTCCACATATTGCAATAATTTTACCTCCTTAGGTATTGTGAAATCTTGTAGAATTGTTTCTAAAGTTTGTCCAAATAGATTTGGTGACTCCGTAAACCCTTGTGGTAACACAGTCCATCTTAATTGTTGTTTTTGTCCTGTTTCGGGGTCCTCCCACTCAAAGGCAAAATAATCTCTGGATGCCTCATCCAGAGGACAGGCCCAAAAAGCATCTTTCAAATCTATTACACTATACCAAGTATGTTTGGGAGATATATGACTCAATAAAGTATAAGGATTTGCCACCACAGGGAATTTAGTGATTGTTCGCTGATTTACAGCTCTTAAGTCCTGCACCATCCTGTATGACCCATCCGGCTTTTTTACGGGAAGAATGGGCGTGTTACGAGGTGACATACATGGTTCTAGGGTTCCTTTTCCCAAAAGTCTGTCAACTACAGGTTTTAATCCTTTTCGACCCTCCATAGGTATAGGGTATAGCTTGATTCTAATTGGGCGGTGCGGATCTATTATTTGAACGCTTATGGGGTTCATTTTGTCTTTCCAGTTTCCCCTTCCTTATACCACACTGAGGGGTTAATAGCTTCTTCATCCTCTTGTGTTAAAGTGTATAATTTAATCTGCAATTTGTCCCCTTGACTCTGAATGCTCAAGTTTAACTTCAAAATCAAATCCCTTCCTAATAAATTGTATTCCGCTTCAGGGAGCAAAAGTAAATCATTAAGACAAATTTTCTTTTCTGTTTCTACTTCTACATCTTTCAATATATTTACTTTAAAAGGCTCTCCTTTTGCTCCTGCTACTGACACGTAACTCTTCCCTTTTTCTATTCCTTTTGGAAGTTTTTGAATGGTTGACTTTTCGGCCCCTGTATCCACTAAAAATAAAACTTCCTCTTTATGGGGACCAATCAATAATTTTATCAAGGGCTCTGTTGATGTTGAAGTCCCCGACACCCCTAATCTTCTTTGAACATCTTCTCATCTTGTTCCCGCTGACGGCAGTTCTTCTGAACATGTCCCCTCTTGTTACAGTAGTAACAGACGGGAATTGTAAATCTTCCTCGATAAGGCTGTCCCCAGGGTGTCTGCTCTATTCTTTTTTCCCTTTTCTCTCCAGGAGTCGTCTTATTTTTCTGACTTTCCCTTACTGCTGCTACAAAAATTTTTGCTTTTGCTTTTTGTTTTTCTTCGTCCCTCCTAACATAGACTTTCTGGGCTTCTCTAAGTAACTCCTCTAATCCTCTTTCTTGCCAATCCTCCAATTTTTCTAATTTCCTTCTTATATCCCCCCAGGATTTAGCTACAAATTGTGTTCTAAGGAGTGCGGTCCCAGCCACTGTATTCGGATCAATTCCAGAATACATTGGTAGGTTTTTCCTCAACCTCTCCAACCATTCTGTTGGAGATTCGTCTTTCCCTTGTTGTTCATTAAATGCTTTAGTAATGTTTTGCCCTCGGGGAACCGCTTCCCTTATTCCCTGTATGATTAACGTTCTCAAATCCCTCATATTTTGTCTTCCTGGGGGTTGTTGATGATCCCAGTGGGGATCCACATTTGGCCATTTCTGATCTCCCGGGGGTCCTGCCTGACTCTGTCTTTCCCAAATTCTCATTCCAGCTTGTCTAATCATTCCCCTTTCCTCAACAGTGAATAGGATCCCTAAAATGGACTGTATTTCTTCCCAGGTATAAGTATTGGGGCCTAGGAATTGGTCCAATTTTTCAGCTACTCCGAGGGGATCATCTAATAGGGTCCCCATTTCTTTCTTGAAATTTCTTACGTCTGTGGTATTTAACGGGACTGCCACAAACCCGATGCCTCCCTGATTGCCTCCGAGGGGTACTTCTCGTAAGGGATATAGAGAAGCTCCCTGAGATACAGCAGTCCTACTTCTCGTACATGCAGCCGGAGGTCGATCTAATTCCGGTGCTGTTGGTGGTGGAGACAGGGGCAACGGTGGTACAGAGAGAGGTACTACGGCCACCGGAGGGGGAGCCGCCGCCGGAGATGGATTATTAGAACATGGAGGCGGTAGGTTATCCAGTGGCTCCCATTTATCATCTTTTTGCTTTTCACTTTTCCCCTCTTCTTCTTCCTCAAACTTTTCATCTGTTTTTAATGTAAGTATTGAGGCTGGAAAAGAACGTAAAGTTCTGTCCCATAATCCTGCATAATCACTTTCCTCCTGACTAAAAGGTTCCTTTGAATTAACATATATATTTAAGGCCTGGCAGACCCAGTCTTCAAAAGATCCAAAAGCGGGCCAAAAGACATGTGGTCTCAAAGGTTCTTTTGGCCATTCTACCATACAATATTGAACAAATTTTAATTTACTTTTTCCTTTTCTGGGGCCCCTATCATTCCAATTTTCAATCATTATTCCTAATGGACTCTCCGGAGGTATTTCTAGTAATTCGCTCCCTTTCTTCTGGTCCTGGGGTCTCGATTTCGTCTGACCCATCTAGGAATTTTTACTGTGGCAATTCCTACAGCCCTTGGCTACCAGTAAGAGTGTCTTGCAGGGGGTTTAGGACCTATCACCCACCCACGAATCCTATAAGAATCGCTTCGGTCCTTCACCGGCCAAGTCCCTCGCGGGAGATTGGAACCGCGGTTAGAAGGCCTCCACAATCGCTTCGGAACTAGCTTCCGTCTCAGTCACACTCTTACACACACAGGCAACCGAATCCTACCCAACCGAACGGTATGCACCTTAAATACTTACGACTCCGTCGTCTTCGTTCGGATCTTCGCGCGCAGAATTACGGGCAAAATAAACTGCTGCAGCCGGCAAGGGAGCTCATAAAAAATCAAATTCTTTGCTTGCCCCTATTCAGGTTCAGGATGGCGTTAGTCCCGACCCGACCCGATCAGGAGCCACCAAAAGGTGGGGCGCCCCTCCTAGATCAAGTCAGAATTCAGGAACCAAGACCATCCCGGACGAGCCCCCAATTGTTATAAATGATTTCGTCCCAAACACGATTCCAATTCAAATTTACAATTTATTAAGCGAATAGAGGCAAGCAAACAGCGCTGGGTGCGCCGGGAGTCTCTGCTCCACCAAGACGCACGCGGTACAGCTCCTGTTCCTGGTTTATATCCTGTCCGTTAATACATATTCATGAACAGGCGTGTCTTCTTCGGCGCATGCCCTCTTCTCCTGCTAGAGTTATTATACGGCCAAGCTATTATACAGCAGGGATGAGAGTAAGCTTAGCAATGGGATTGTTTTGGACTTCTTCGGCTGTGATAATTGAAAATTGATTATATCTAGAAAATCTACCATGGCAAGGAGAGACTCTAGCTAATTGTATGCAGCCAGCCAGCAAGGCTAAGCAACACCCAGCTTGTACCCACGAGCAGCCTCACAGATGACTTTAGAAAATCAATTAGCATTGAATATGGTACTACTAAAGGAGAACAGCGTTTGTGGATGGCTGAATAACACCTATCCTGGCAAAACCTGCTGTCAATTCCAAATGTGTCCGCTACTCTGCATCAAGCTAGAGATGAAATGCAAAAAACTGTGGACCAAACCCATGAGCTCAATGAGAAGATGAAACCAAGCAACTGGCAATGAACGAGGTGGATTTAAAATATTTTCAGTTGGCTCAGATTAAAAGTTAGTGGATGGGATCATAGTCTAACCCAGTATGTATTAATGTTTATCATAATTGTTATTGTTATTGTCCGTATTTGATTGTCACGTGTGAAATCTATGATAACTAGAGCTGTAACCATGCGTGTTAAGAGGATCCACATCTATGATCCTGAATACATCCCTTTAATACCATCCCCTATTATAAATTGCGACAAGCGAGGGAAGGCAAGCAGTCGACTCAATATGAGTGATAAGGCAAGCTTCAACTTTATTGCAAAACCTTACACATATTTATACACTAAGTTCTACCTTATGCATACTTGTCTTACAATCATTGGCTTAGCCCTAAAGATTGCATTATCATACTCCTCCTACTTGCGGTTACTGCTACGTGGTCCGGGTTCCATCCTGTTTTTCTTATACAGTGCTGCTTCTTAGCTGTTTACCACAGCTCCTTCTCCTCAAGGCCGAGCCCTGCAGATGTCCAGCTGTTTACCAGCTTCCCAATGCCACAGCTCCCTCTTCTCAAGGCCGAGCCGTGCAGATATCTAGCTGTTTACCAGCTTCTCAATGCTGCAGCTCCTTCTCCTTAAGGTCGAGCCGTGCAGAGTGATCAAAACATCTCCCCCTTTTTGTTTTTGTATAAACAAAACCTGATGGATCATTCGCAACCCGAGGACTGTGAGAAAGATGGACCCTCTGTACATTCTTGTATCGTCCTGTGCCACGAACTCAGCCCAGCAGTCGGTAGGTGCCAGCTTTACGTGGGCGTCCCCACGGAGGCAACGGTGGCCTTGCCGTACACCGGCCCACTGCCCTTCAGGAAATCCCGGTATTACACATTTGTAGAGGAACGAGTTTCGACACACGTGGCCAGCGAGTGTCGGAACTCACCTCAGTTGTCACCTTTTAACACAGGGAGCCTATGGCGTATGCGCCCGCTGGCCAGACGTGCTGCACGCGCCACAGCCACCCCGTCTATTGGTTCGTAGGCTTTGTTCACACGGCATTTTTTCATAAATCGGCAGTCACATATCAACTTATGCTTAAGTCAATAGCAGAATATTACAAAGCAAAACAAATCTAGCTGTACTACTTCTAGTGATATAAACTACTCCTAGTGATAGAAAAAAGGTACTTGTATAAGGGTATGAAGACCAATATTATATCTTACCAAAGCATTTGTAGTTAGAGAACACTTTGCCTCAAAAGCTTTCCACGTTCATCTCATGATACCGCAAATTTCAGTGTGATTTACCCCTACTTTTTCTTTTGACTGAGGTGGCATCCAGATTGCGATGACACCTGATAGTGTCATGATGTGTCCAACGATGACGATGGCGACTGCCGCACCCATGGCCTCACCCACTTCGAGGCACCTGCAAAGTGGGTAAAACCATGGGTAAAACCATGGGTAAAACAGCCACCACCGTCAACCTCGTCCCCTGGTTAGCAGTTGAAAAGGTCCTTTCTCCTTCCTCAAATAATTTAGCACATATAAGGCTTTATTCAAACGTTCTTAGGGTAATGTGGTAGCCTCTCCCCCTTTTTGTTTTGAGCGTGATTATCTAACAAAGCTCATTCATTGGGTGTGTAAGATACTTGTTGGAGTTATTCGCTAGCCAAGCATTCTTTACTACCTTTTGAACCATTCCTTGTAGACAATGCAATAAACATGGTACAATAAGCATTAGTATTAAGATAACAAGTACTATAACAACTGCCCCTTTTATTAAGTCTTGTAACCATCCACTTAGGCCCAAACTTGACAGCTATGATTCGAGGTTTAGTGAACTTGTCTGTAACCTGTCTGTTAAGTCCTTCAGTTTTTGTAATTGTTGAGTTACCGACTGTGATGTATCTGTTAAATTCATACAACACATGCCATCAAACTCCTCACACCCGTGCCCTTGGGCCAAAAGTAGGAAGTCGATAGCTGCCCTATTTTGCAATGTCGCATGCCTTATTGAGTCAGTTTCCATTAACAAAGCACTGAGTGTTGCAGAAGTAGCATTGGTTTGTTTCGCTAGCCAACATCCCAATTTATTTAAAGTGGTTAAGCCTTGGGCAGCAGCGACCCCAGGGGCAAGGAAAGAGGTTAGTATGGTTTTGTCCGCAGTCCAAAAATCCAGTTGGTCATTGCACTCTTCCTGATATTTTCAAATCTGTCATCTTATTCTATGCCGTGGGGTAAGGTTCAATATCATAGAAGTGTTGGGAGTTAACAATGTTAGGTGCCCCAATGTGTAAGGACCACCTCTCAAACGGGAGGGAACACCGTGCCATGCACGATCACCACAAATCAAGAATATTCCTTTAGGGAGTCTCATTGGGACAATAGTAGAGCGCGAGATGTTGCTCGTTGTATAATTACACCAGTTGGTAGCATTCTGAAAAATGGCTAACGTGGGGTTTACATCCTGTGACCTGGTATCGTCCTGTCCTGTATAATTAAAATATAAACAGGTAGGGGCTGTCATGCATCCTAAAATACCCAACTCCTGCGGTTCCAACAACTCCTGTGGTCCGTGTGTCATCCATCCGTCCCACTTATCCATAGCTGCAGAGGTGTTTGTTATTTTTTAAAAACAAGGTTAGGTCAGGGGTGGTCTTCTTTACCACCATTGTCGAATCATAGTCCCCTAAGGGCAGACCAACTAAGCATGTTGTAAACAGATTCTCAGCAGTGGATATAGATAAGCAAAGGTGGCCTTGGCCCGTTTGATTAGCTAGTGTAACCCAGATATTTTTTCTTGGTTGAACGGAAAACCACGCCTGAACCTGGCATATCAAACACGTGACTATCAGACTCACGAACAACGGGGTTTGCGTCCTGCGTCGGTAAAGGCTGTCATCCCATTCACTGGGGTCTCCGATCACATAGGCATTTCTTCAAACTGCTGATTAGCCAACAGTGACAATAATCTATCGGACGGATAGCTATTTGTAACCTGTTCTAAAAAATCAGAGATTGCGATCTGAAACTCCAGAGAACTGGCTAACAACCAATCTAAGTACTTTTGAGATACAGGAACATAAATTATTACAGGTTCTAATCCAGATATTTCTACAATTCTTTGTCTTCCCTTAATAATGAGTTGTGCAAATAATTCATATCTGGTGACCACTATTTTTCTGGGTTGATAGGAGAGAAAAACCCATTCTAATACTTTCAAACTGTTTGCTGTATTTCCTAACTGTACGGTCAATCCTAGTGGATATTGCCGTTCCCCTCCTGAATTAACTATCATAAGCGAGATACTCTCAGTAGGTGAACATCTGTGAGCATAGGTTGTTGCTATCTTCTCAGTAATTTTCTGCAAAGCCTGGTGTTGATCCTCGTCCAGTTGACGTCGCTCTGGAGCCTCCACCGAAGACTCCAGGAGCGGCATCAATGGCCTCAGATCATCATTAGTAATTCCGCAAATATTGCGAACCCACTGTATATCCCCCATTAATTTTTGGACATCAGAAAGATTTTCTATTTTCGCCTTAATCTTTATTTTTTGTGGGTGGACCACTGCCCTGGTAATAATCCAGCTCAAATATTGCCATGGTTCCTTCTTTTGAATTTTTTTCGGTGCTATTTTTAAACCCCGTTTTCCTAAATAGTGCTCTAAGTGCTGTAAAATGTGGTCTGCATTCAATTGTGTCCCTGCTATTAATATATCAACTATATAATGATACGTTATTAAATCTGGATACTTTTTCCACACCGGTTCTAGAGCCCATGCCACAAATGTCTGACACATCGTAGGTGAATTTTGCATTCCTTGTGGTAACACTACCCAATGATACTTTTTGCTAGCTCTCCTTTATTTACCGATGGTACCATAAAGGCAAACTTCTCTGCATCCTCAGCTGCTAAGGGAATGGTAAAAAAGCAATTGAAATATACTCTTCGATTCCCTGCAAAAGAAATGATACATTTGTGACAATAATTACGACGACATAGAACAAACCCACAACACCGTTTTACAAATATGGCATATTGAAGTTCCTGCTCTTGAACGTCCGGGGAGAGCCGCTGAGACAGTCAACGAGCCGTCATTCCGCATACAAAAGAGTGAAAGCATCAGCTGGCGGTACGTCGGAGTTGACTGCGTCCGTGGGACGTGTGACAAGGTCTTCAGGTCTTACTGCCGGCCGTACCGACCTGGTCGGTACCCACTTCGCTCCGTCCCCTCCCTCTCTGCCAAAGTCTCTTGTCTCATGCCTCGCCAATGTTGGGCAGGGTCGGATCTTGACTTGGGGGAAGGATCATCCCAGGCAGCCCCCTCCTGTTGCGGCACGCACGGGTCAGGAGGCGGGGGCCAAGGAGGACTCGCCACCTCCGTTGGTTGCGTTAGCGGGGGCGGGGGGCGGGCGGGGTGGGGGGGGAGGCGGGCGGGGGTTGCTCGTTCTCACCATTCCCAGCTCGGCCTCCCTTCTCTCCCGGGGCTGTGGCAGCGGCAGCTGCTGCCGCCGTCCGCTCTGATTTTATCCCCTTTATAGAGTCTCTGACTAATCGCCAGGTTGTTAACACTTTCGCGGCCGTATGATCCTCTTTAGAGGCTGCCTCAAACACCAATTTCCCTGCTTTCTCCCAGGTAGGTAACTCAAAAGCTGTTGCAGAGTCTGCTGCTAGCCCCTGGCTCTTCAAAACAGTCTCCAATAGCAATCGCCACGTTGTTGCTAGCTCCGCTGCTTGCCCATCTCCTTTCGAGACTCACCCCATTGATCTTTCACATGGGCACACAGGGGAACACTGAGTACATTGTTCTGGGCAACGTTGTCCCGTCTTGCCCTCACATACATCATCGTAGATCTGTTTCTCTGACTTATTTATGCAGCCGGTTTACTCGGTGCATCTGGCACCTCAGGAGGTGCAGTCAGAGTCGCTGAAGGTCCTGGACCCTCTGACTCAGTTAAAAAGGGATTGGTTGAAGACGGTTTAACAGCCTCCTCCATATCAGCTGCAGCTTTTCTCTCTGCCTTTAAGGCTTTTAATGTGGTTAACATCAACTTCCATGCCGTCACTAACTCTGCGGTGGTTTTATCTCCATTCCCAATATGTTCCTATAACATTTTTCCTATCTCCTCCCACGTCTCTGCCTTAAACGCCACGGACGCATCGGGGGGGTACCCTTTTTGGCACCAAATTAGAAGCCTTCTAAGTGTATATTCATCATATTTCAGTCCTCTCTTAGAGAGCATATGTGGCAGGAGTCTGACCATCGCCCCTTCTTCATGTGATGCGTTCTGCCTTTAGTTCTTTTAATGTCTCTAGGATCAACCTCCAGAGCGTCGTAAATTTTATACTGTCTTTGTTGCCTGTGCTATTCACTTTTCAGTTTTATATCTTTTCATGCAATTAATAACATCTCTCCAAGATTTCATTAATTTTTTTTGCTGATTTATCATCATCGATTACTAGATCCCACAATCAATCTCCATAAGAACGCCACTCGTCTACTTCAAACATACTTTCAGGGTCTTTAAAAGACCCTTTCGCTTTCCCTAACGTAATTAACCCAGCCAGATCTTTTAATTGGCTTACTCCCCGCTTTTCTAAAAAGCATTTTAAGATTTCGAACGCTACCTCTATTTCCATTGCGCGCTATGTTGACCTTCTTAATTATCCGGTCAATTATTTTTGCAGCCTTTTCCCATGGGTAGCCTTCTTTCGGACGGCGAACCCCTTCTTAATTATCCTGGGTTCAAGCACGGATCAGGCGCGCCGCGGCAGCGTCCGCCGATCTTCTGCTCCCTGGTCGCTGCTACCAGTGCTTCTCCGATCTCGCTGTCCGGTGAAAAACAAGGATGGGGTCCCTGTTCGGGCGCCACTTGCGACGAGTGAGGGAAGGCAAGCAGTCGACTCAATATGAGTGATAAGGCAAGCTTCAACTTTATTGCAAAACCTTACACATATTTATACACTAAGTTCTACCTTATGCATACTTGTCTTACAATCATTGGCTTAGCCCTAAAGATTGCATTATCATACTCCTCCTACTTGCGGTTACTGCTACGTGGTCCGGGTTCCATCCTGTTTTTCTTATACAGTGCTGCTTCTTAGCTGTTTACCACAGCTCCTTCTCCTCAAGGCCGAGCCCTGCAGATGTCCAGCTGTTTACCAGCTTCCCAATGCCACAGCTCCCTCTTCTCAAGGCCGAGCCGTGCAGATATCTAGCTGTTTACCAGCTTCTCAATGCTGCAGCTCCTTCTCCTTAAGGTCGAGCCGTGCAGAGTGATCCCAACAATAAATTACCAACCAACAAGAGAGGATGAAAACACAGGAAGGAGATGAATGCCTCGACCCACCTAAATACAAATTACACAATGTTCCTCTCAGTGAGTTGTGACTAAGGTCACAGGGTGGATAATGTGGGAAACCACTGTGGGTCTGTAGGGAGTAGCAGGGTTTGACTGGAGCAACACGCTCCTCTTCAAAAGCAACCCTGATGGGTTGCAGTCAGACAGTCTCATAACTGACTATTGTTGAGTGATGTCTGGGATGAGGCGAAAGCCTTGCAGCCTGATGTTCTACGGCAAGGCCACAAAGACCTCCATCAAACGTGAGTAAGCTGACCATTATTAATAACTGAAATTCTTATTAACTTTTCATTCCTATTGATCGATGCTATTTGAGTTATATAGTATCTATCGGTCTACAACAAATAAATGAATAAAAAATTAATGAACTGATTAAGTTTTTATTAATCAAATTAGTCTAAATCAATCATTAATAATTACTTATTAATAACAGTCGTTACCTATTAAGATCGATTATTTTATTTATTAGTATTTTGTGGTACTGCATTAACACTACTGTCCTCCAGTTACTTATCATGTATTTTTTTTTCTTTATCATCACTCTGATTTACTGTTGTAATTATCTACTATCAATTCATCATTATTAATTATCATTAATTACACGTGCTACACGACGGCTCTGTTCCTCACCTAGAACTTGTTATCAGTAAAGTAGTTCCTTATTAACGTGATCTTAATCCACTGGATGTTAATTCCAGTAAATATTAATCTGTATTGCTCTATCGCTAATCATTACTTCGTATATTAATTACCGGTTAATGAATTATTTATTACATTCATTAACCATAGGTCGGTGTATGTTAATCCATCAAGAATTAGCAGAGAGTGCCAGATCAGCATTTGTCCTAAACCTGCTCTCCCCACTCCCTCCTCCCAAACCGCCCGCCTGCCCTCACCCCGGAGAGTTCTGTGTCAAGACACCCACACGCACCCTGCACACCCCCCGTTTCTTTTTGATTGTCATTTTTTTAGCTATTTATTTATCTAGCCTCCCTCCCCCTTACCTTTTCTTACTCTTCTCTCTCACCACCGGGGACCGGGGACCGGGGACCAGGCAGAGGCGGCGGTGCCCAGCCCCAGCCGCCCGCCCTCCCCACCCCACCGCAGCGAGCCCCATTGCTACAAGGCCGCCAGAAGTTAATCTGCTTATGTGTAAACGTGGTGGCAGCTGAGGTATGTTTAAGAATACTGGTAAGTGTTGCTAGAAACCTACAAATATTTTCCGGGTGTTAACCGCGGGGTGCCAGCTTTGTGGGCCTACCACCCAGCACCCAGCTCTGCGCAGGTCTGGAATAAACCGGTATCTCGTCTCGGTGTGTGAGACTGGCCTATCGCACGCCGGGAAACGAAACCGCCTTTTCGGACACCACCATCAGCAAAGCAGCGACCCCGCTTTGCCTGAGGCTGCTGGGCCTGTCCTCTGGGCGCTGCTCACCACTGGAACGCATCCCGCTGGCGACGGACACGCCGACGGCCGCTAGCGAGAGGCGCGGCCCACCTCTCCGGCAGCCGGAGCCCGGCCTCGGGGACGCAGGTCTCTGCCCAGGCCGAGGCACGGGGCTGCTGCTTTCCCAGGGACGGCTTCAACCGGGAGCCGAGCCGAGCACATCGCCCGCAGGCGGACACCGAGGCGGGCCACAGCGCAGGCTGTAGCAGAGAAGGCGGCGTTGTCCACAGCGTTACCAGACTTTTTCGTTTCTTACTGCGTGCACACCCGCCACACACGCTCCCAAACCGGCCCCGGCACGAACCCCTCGCCCGCGGCCACACGCACACACGGAGACACCCCCCCTCCCCCTTCCGCCAGCAGTTTTGCCGGCCCGGGGAAGGAAGGAAGGCGGGAGACTTTAGGACCCCGCGGCGTCCCTGCCGCACCCGTGCCCCCCTCCCGCCTTTCGTCCTCAGTCCGTCGGTCGGCCAGTCCGTCGGTCAGTCACCCTGCTGAAGGTATGCGAGGCACAAAGCGGGGGTATTGTTTAGGCTCTGTCAGGAGTCAACGAGGCGCAAGCCTGAGGGAAGGAACAAGGCAACCGCAAAGGGAACGCAACTGCCGACCTTTGAGTGAACTATCCTAAGTAACATCTAATTAACATCGACTCGGCATAGCACAAGCCTGCCCTCCGGTAGGGGAAGACCCCTACCCACAGAAGCCCCTTCCTCACGGGGCACGCGCAGTAAAAAAGGAGGACGCTGTCGCCGTGGAGACGAGGCTTGCGGGAACCAACAGGCGCAAGGGCGCCTGCGCCAGCTCTCAAGAAAATAACGGTGACTTGTTGCTCGGAGCGTAGAAATATTTTCCCTGCGTTAACCGAGGCGCGCCAGCTTTGTGGGCCTACCACCGGCACCCAGCTCGGCGCAGGGGCGGAAGAAAAGCCGCCGTCTCGACTCCGTGTGTTTCCCGGCGCTCTGCGCACCGGGTGACGGAACCCGCGTTTGGCACAACAGCCCCGCTGCGCGCGGGCCGCCGCCGCCGCGCGGTGAAAACCAACGAACGCGAACGGCGGGGGAGGTGAAAAACGAAAAGAGAAAAAAACCCCCAACCCAACCGACCCAAACAGAAACCTCCGAAAAGCGCCGCCATCCCCCCTCCCCCAGCCAGCCTCTGCGCCAGGCTCCCTCCCCCGCCGCCGGGGGGGCCGGTTGCCGGGCAGCGGGGCACGCGCGCGGCTGCAGCCCCGCTTGCCCCCCGCTGCTCCGGGGCGCCGGAGAGTCTCCGGCCGGGGGGGGCCGCACCCACCGGCCTGCGGGTCCGGAGCTGCAGCGCAGGGAGGGGGAGCGCACGCGCGCGGAGGGGGGTGGCTGAATGAGTCTGAGCGCGCGTGTGTCGCGGGGGGGGGCGGTGTCTGCAGGATCGCGGGCGCAGACCTTAATATATTTATTTTTAACAACGGCTTGTTTAGCCTGGGGAAGTGGAGGGTCAGGGCACTGCAGTAGCTGCAGCCTGCAGCTGCTTGAAGAATGGTTTTGTGATAAATGATTTAGTCCCAAACAGGATTCCAATTTAAGTTTGCAATTTATTAAACAAATAGAGGCAAGCAAACAGCGCTGGGTGCGTCGGGAGTCTCCGCTCCACCAAGATCACACCTTCACTTCTTACAGTTCCTTCCTTTATACTTCTCTAGGCTTCGTTTCTTGCCTTTCTCCGCCTTTTTCTTGGAAGATGACTCTTTCTTTAAGTACGTCACCACTTCCCCGGTCTGCGCATGCTTCATCTTTTTCTAGGTGGTCGTCCGGTGGTCGTTTGGAGGAAGATGCTCCTCTTCGTCAGTGCACTCTACATGACCTCTCTGTTTGTGCAGGCGCTCCGTTATTCTACTTATATTATGCTACCTTATTTGGCTATAAATTTTCTTGACATTTCTGCGGTTATTTACAACACTGGTTTGCACTAGTATATCAGGAACTAACTTACATATCAGGAGGCTACAGAAGCTACACATATCAAGGGAGTTACCCAAACTATACTTATCAGGAAGTTACATAAAGACTACCACTCCCCTGTTTATGGTCATGCCCTACATATATTCCTTTATTTCAATATCAATGACATTTGCTTCAAGCTTATATTCACTAGATTTTCTTTACACGAATCGCTCATTCCTCACAATCCCCCGTTTTCCTTTTCACCACTGTGATTCGTGTAAAATTTATTTAAAGTTTGTTTGATGGGTATTAACTCGGGTTCCTCTATATGTTTTACCAACATTAAAACATGTTTTCTCTCACTCTGTGTTGATTCTATTGGAGTGGCTGTAAATTTCATTCCATTAATCGCAGAAGCTACAGCTTGTGAAAGACAAGGAATTAGACATGGTATTATTAACATACCTCCAAACAATCCTAACAAAACGATAATGATTTTTGTTACCCAGTTTCCTGAGAATAAATTTTCCCACGTTGTCCATAGTCCTTGGACATTTATTCCATTCCACGTTTGGACTGGCACATGGGCTACTTTTTTCATTTCTCTTACTAATTCATTGATGGCTTTTCCTTCATCATTTATCTCTAAACAACAATTTGTGAGATTAAATTTTCCACAGACTCCTCCTTCCTGTGCTAGTAAATAGTCTAGTGCGAGTCTATTTTGATATAGGGCTGTACGCATTTTAGTATTTTGTTTAGCCACCAATCCTAGAGCATTACCCGTTTTATTTACAATTATTTCTACTACAGCTTGCAACCTGATTATTCTATTCCACATATAAATGGGGGTCCTATATCCCCAGGACCCATCTTCTGCCCATGTCGCTGGGTCATAATATGCTATTATTCTTTCAGGTGGCCACTCATTATCTTTCCATTTTCCTATTTGTAGCTCTCTTTTTCCCCTTCGGTTGTGAGTTTCTAATGCGTCTGTATATACCAGTACCCCTAGGCGTTCTCCTCGGTTTATAGGTAATAAGAGAAAGCTTGGCCGTATAGTTCCTAACACGCACGCTCCGGTCCAATTTTTTGGTAATCGGGTATATGCAAATTTTCCACAGATCCAATATTGCCCTTCTGGACTTGACCACCCTTTATCAATAGTGGTTCCGTTGGTCCAATTCGCATGATTTTTACTTATTTCTTGGGCAGTGCCCCATTTATCCTACTTTTGGTAAGTACTATTCCAGTTATATCCCCCTTCACATACTAAATATCCGACTGGTTTACTCCCAGCGTCATTTTGCCAACAGCTTCTTCTTATTATGCTGGTTTGTAATATCCATTGTTGTTTCCTGACCTGAGTTGATATGTTCTAAACATTAGGGTCTGGTATGTTGCTCTCTTGGGCCTCCCAGGGCCAATTCTCTCCTGATTAGTTCCACCACATACATAACAATTAGTTACATTTAGTGACTTAGCAATGTTCTCAGCAAGATTTACAAATAGATTTTTAGCCACTGTGGGAATTTCATATTTCGTTCCTGTTTCCATTTCATGACAAAATGACTTAAATAACAGTCTATGCTGCACCGATTCTCTTTTCTTTCATTTCAATATTAATAACTACACCTGGGTCTTCTCCAGGTCCATATATCTTAAGTCCAATTTTGGTTATTTTTTTCTGTTTCCAAATTTCTAAATTTATAAGGGTTACATTTACTAAATTACAGGTACAGGTTGTACAATTATGGTCTGTTTGTACCCTTGTGATTGAAGCTTGTAAATCCCCACATTGGCTGTCATATCCCCAGCTTGCAGTATCCTAACATACACAAGACCATCCCCTTCTTCCACATAGGTGTGCTGACTGATATCTCACCGTTTGACTAGGTACATAATCAGGATTTATCTGACATTGACGTCCACCTCCACCTGGGCAAATATATTTTGGTTGATTACTATAGTATCATCTCCACTCTACACTCCCACAATTAATATCCAGATCATCATCTATAATATCGCATGCATCAAAAATTACCGATACTGATGTGCTCAAATTGGCCATATCCTTACTTATTCCAATTAATCTTCCTACTTCCGAATTTGTTTTCATTTCTACCCACTATTGATAAAGAAGTTCCTTTGGATCGTAACAAACAGTATCATTTTCCACCGAGCATTTCTTATATTGTGTTCCATTGTATATACAACTCCCGTTCTGTTTCCCTTTGCACTCGTAATAGGTGTGGTACATTAATGTTTTATTACTTACTCGTCCGTGCTGGGCGGTTCTTATGCACTCGGTGCAATTTTGATTACCTGTCACCAGGTTGGTGAGTCCGAGTAAAATCAGGAGAGGTCCGGTAAGGGATCTCATGGTCGGAGGCATCAGCTACAAGGGGTGCTCGTCCTTGACTGGCCTTACTTGGTCGCGACTGAGAATCCCCACCCGGTCTTGCCCTCTCCCCCTTCTCAAGCGGACTTCTTTATTTCGATGACAGTAATAAATCTTACCCACCAGAAATCTCCTATAGGAGTAGTCTGTCCACACTGAATGCAGAGGAAACTTCAGCTTTGAATTTGAAAACGTCCCTGTTAGCCTCTGTGGGAAATGATATATTTGTTACACAGGTTACACCTAACCCTCAATAATCATACAACATGGTTTACAGAGTGGACATAAACTTAGTCCTGCCCGATAATTGCTTAATGCTATAGTCTTTAATTCGTGATCATTTCTCATACGTTCATTCCCTTTTTAATGTTATTTTTGTGGTTCCAGGTTGTAAAATAACTTTCCAGTCTTTCATGGGTCCTTTTACTCGAGTCGCGTGCGTCCACCCCTTTTCCGCGGTCCGGATGGCAGTATCTGTAGTTAACAATACAACAAAGGGTCCTTCCCATGAAGGAACTAAAGTTTCTTTCTTCCAAGTTTTGATCAGTACCTTATCCCCTGGTTTGAATTGATGGATTGCAAACCCCAAAGGTAGGGTTTGTGCCATTATTCCTATATCTCTTAGTTCTTTCAACCTTTCTCCTAAAATGATAACATATTTCCGAATATTATAATCTTCCACTACATTGTTTCCCTCGGAGATAGGGCATGCCGTATAAAACCTAATATGGCGATAATCCAGTCTCACTGTGCGGTTTGATCCTTATGTTAAGAAGGGCTAGCGGTAAACATTTAGTCCATGGCATCTGTGTTTCAACCATTAGCTTCGCTAGCTCTTGCTTTATTGTTTGGTTTATTCTTTCTATTACTCCCAAACTTTGAGGATGCCATGGGGTATGATATTCCCATTTAATACCTAATGATTGGCACAAGGATTTTATAATTTTAGAAGTAAAGCGAGTGCCTTGATCAGAATCAATATATTGTATTATCCCATACCTGGGGATTAGGTGTTCTAGTAAAATTTTATCACCGTCTGAGCTGTCGCTCTTGCTACAGGATAGGCTTCGACCCATCGTGTTAAATGGTCTACTATAACTAACAAATATTTCAATCTTCCTATTCTTGGTAATTTGGTAAAGTCGACTTGCATCCTTTCAAACGGTCTATAAGCTAGTTTTCTTCCTCCCATGGCCACTTGTTGAAACACGGCCTTATTTGCCCTTTGACAAGTTAAACACCCTTGTGTAATTTGCCTTGCTATTTCAAAAAATTCCAATACAGCCAAACTGTTTAAGGAAATGATCACTTAACACTTTTGTACCCCAATGTGTTTGCGCGTGTAAGCGTTCTAATACCTGCCTAGCGTAAGCTTTTGGCAACATCTCTCGCTCATCAGGTAATGTCCATTTCCCTTGTTCCACTCTAGCTCCTATTTTCTCTAATTTTGCTTGTTCCTCCAGCGTAAACTTTTTCTCCTTTTCCTCTTATCCTCTTCCACTAGTGTCCTCCCTTGTTTGTGTATGATTAATTTTAACAGTTTCAATCCTCAAGGCTGCTTCCTGAGCCTCCTTATCTGCTAAATTATTTCCTCTAATTCGATAATCTAATCCCTTTTGGTGTCCCCTCACATGCACCACGGCTATTTCCTTTGGTTCTCTT
The DNA here is from genome assembly GCF_964289735.1 of Phaethon aethereus. Lineage (NCBI taxonomy): Eukaryota > Metazoa > Chordata > Aves > Phaethontiformes > Phaethontidae > Phaethon > Phaethon aethereus. The sequence continues at coordinate 67,046 of NW_028114268.1, read as the reverse complement.
AACACTTTTAAAATTTTACTATCAACTCCTGATGTATTAAGTTCTTTCCTTGAGTGTTAATCAAGCCTCTTTCCTCCCAAATTTTTCCAAAAGTATGGACTACTCCATATGCATATTTGGAATCTGTGAATATGGTCCCTCTTCTTTCTTTTAATAATTCCAGGGCCCTACATAAGGCATAAAGCTCACAAGCCTGAGCTGACCATGATGGACTCAGAGGTCCTGATTCCACAAGTTCTAAGTCCTTGTCAATTTTTGCATATCCTGATTTTCTCTTCCCTTCTATTACTTGGGAGGATCCATCTACAAACAATTTTTCTCCTCCCTCTAATTCAATATCTCTAAGATTGAGCCTTACTTTTGTCTGGGATTCTATAACTTCTAAACAATTGTGTTATAGCACTACTGCTTCTGAGGGTTCCCCAAACCGGAACTGCGCGGGGCTCTGGGCAGAGGTGACTCCTAATTCCAAATTAGGTGAATCTATCAAGATGGTTTCATATTTCAAAAGTCTACTATCTGTCAACCATTTCTCTGTCCTCTGTTGGAGGACATTCCTAACATTATGTGGCGTATATACCTTTAGAGGTACACTAAAGGTAATTTTCCTAGCTTCCTCTATCAATAATGCCATAGCAACTAGGGCTTGGAGACATGCTGGCCACCCCCTGCTCACCGAATCTAACAATTTGGATAAATATCCCACCAGTGTGTGTGGGTTTTTTGTGGTTTTTTTTTGTTTGTTTTTGTTTTGTTTTGTTTGTTTTTTTGTTTTTTTTGTTTTTTTTTTTTCCATTCCCTTTTTAGTCTGTGGAGGTCTTAGGATTAAAATACCAGAAACCCGGTCAGGATCTGATTTCTTTTTTTTTCCTTTGCTTAACCAATGTCCCAAATATTTTACTTCTTGCTCTATAAATTGTAATTTCGAGCAGGACACTTTTAATCCCTTTTTCTCTAAAAAATTTAACAATCTAATGGTGGCTTTTCGGGTCTCCTCTTCAGTTTCTCCTGCTACCAGTAAATCATTCACATATTGTAATAATTTTTCCCTCCTCGTGTACTGTAAAACCTTGTAAGATTTTCTTTAAGGTCTGTCCAAACAAATTTGGTGACTCCGTAAACCCTTGTGGTAGCACAGTCCACCTTAATTGTTGTTTTTCGTCCTGTTTTGGGGTCTTCCCATTCAAAGGTAAAATAATCTCTGAACCCCTTATCCAAAAGACAGGCCCAAAAGGCATCTTTCAAATCTATTACACTATACCAAATATGTTTAGGAGACAGGTGACTCAATAAAGTATAAGGATTTGCCACGACAGGGAATTTGGTGATTGTTCGCCGATTCACGGCTCTCAAATCCTGTACCATCCTATATGTACCATCTGATTTCTTTACAGGGAGTATCGGGGTATTGTGGGGTGACATACATGGTTCCAAAGTCCCATTTTTTAGTAATTTATCCACAATAGGTTTTAGACCTCTCCGGCCTTCTATAGATATAGGATATTGTTTAATTCTAATTGGCTTATGAGGGTCTGTTATTTGTACCTTGATGGGTTCCATATCTAATCTCCCAACATCTCCTTCCTTATACCATACTTGGGGGTCAATTTTTTCCTCATCAAGTTGGGTTAAGGTACATAAGTTAATATATAACCGATCTCCTTGGTTCTGAATAGTTAGGTTTAGTTTTAAAATCAAGTCCCTCCCTAATAGGTTATATTCTGCTTCTGGTAATAAAAGTAAATCATTTAAACAAATTTTTGTCTCTGTCTCAATCTCTACTTCTTCTAAGATGGGGACTTTGAAGGGTTCTCCTTTTGCACCTGTTACTGACATCTGGGCTTTTCCTTTTCCTACCCCTTTTGGGAGTTTCTGAATCGTTGACCTTTCAGCTCCAGTATCTACTAAAAATAAAAATCCTTCTTTTTGGGGACCTACTAATAGTTTTATCAAGGGCTCTGTTGATGTTGAGGTCCCCAGAAGATACAGCCCCTAACACCCCTAATCCTCTTTGAACATTTTCTCATCCCATTCCCGTTTACGGCAGGTTTTCTGAACACGTCCCTTTTTGTTACAATAGTAACAGATGGGAATTGTGGGTCTGTCTTGATGAGATTGTCCCTGGGGTGGCTGTTCTGGTCTCTTATCTTTTTTTCTCTCCCAGCTGAGTCTTACTCCTCTGACTTTCCCTCACTGCTGCTACAAAAATTCTTGCCTCTGCTTCTTGTTTTTCTTCGTCCCTCCTGACATAAACCTTTTGAGCTTCTCTTAGTAATTCTTCCAACCCTCTCTCTTGCCAATCCTCTATCTCCACCCAGAGGTACTTCCCGTAAAGGATACAAAGACGCTCTGGGTGCTCAGTTTGGGATCCTCCCCTTAGAGTTGAATTCGACCCCGGGGCCGTAGGGGAAGTCGTCAGATTTGGTGACGGTATTTGACGGGTAGCTGGATTATACGGGGGAGGTAAGTGATCTAGGGGGTCCCAATCCTTCTTTTCCTTTTCCATGTGTTGCTCCCCTACGGTCTTATTTTTCCCTACTCCTGTTTTAAGATGAAAAATGCCCACACAGGCCTTTATCCATAAACTAGCATACTCGCTCTCCTCTTGGCAAAACGGTTCCTTAGAATTTACATACAGGTTTAGCGCCTGACAAACCCAATCCTCAAATGACCCAAATACAGGCCAAAAAAACCGTGGGGTCTCAAGGGGTTCTTTGGCCATTTTACCATACAATATTAACTAATTTCTCTTTTGTCTTCCCTTTTCCAGGGCCCTTATTATTCCAATGTTTTAACATTATTCCTAATGGAATCTCCGGAGGTATTTTTAGTAATTCGCTCCCTTTCTTCTGGTCCTGGGTTCTCGATTTCGTCTGACCCATCTAGGAATTTTTACTGTGGCAATTCCTACAGCCCTTGGTTACCAAGCAGAGTGTCTTGCAGGGGGTTTCAAACTTCTCACTCACCTATGGATCCTATAAAAATCGCTTCGGTCCTTTACCGGCCAAGTCCCTCGCGGGAGATTGGAACCGCGGTTAGAAGACCTCCACAATCGCTTCGGAACTAGCTTCCGTCTCAGTCACACTCTTACACACACAGGCAACCGAATCCCACCCAACCGAACGGTATACACCTTAAATACTTACAACCCCGTCGTCTTCGTTCGGATCTTCGCGCGCAGAATTACGGGCAAAATAAACTGCTGCAGCCGGCAAGGGAGCTCATAAAAAATCAAATTCTTTGCTTGCCCCTATTTGGGTTCAGGATGGTGTTAGTCCCGACCCGACCCGATCAGGAGCCACCAAATGGTGGGGCGCCCCTCCTAGATCAAGTCAGTATTCAGGAACCAAGACCATCCCGGACGAGTCCCCAGTTGTGATAAATGATTTAGTCCCAAACAGGATTCCAATTTAAGTTTGCAATTTATTAAACAAATAGAGGCAAGCAAACAGCGCTGGGTGCGTCGGGAGTCTCCGCTCCACCAAGACGCACACCTTCACTTCTTACAATTCCTTCCTTTATACTTCTCTAGGCTTCGTTTCTTGCCTTTCTCCGCCTTTTTCTTGGAAGATGACTCTTTCTTTAAGTACGTCACCACTTCCCCGGTCTGCGCATGCTTCATCTTTTTCTAGGTGGTCGTCCGGTGGTCGTTGGGAGGAAGATGCTCCTCTTCGTCAGTGCACTCTACATGACCTCTCTGTTTGTGCAGGCGCTCCGTTATTCTACTTATATTATGCTACCTTATTTGGCTATACATTTTCTTGACATTTCTGCGGTTATTTACAACACTGGTTTGCACTAGTATATCAGGAACTAACTTACATATCAGGAGGCTACATAAGCTTCACATATCAAGGGAGTTACCCAAACTATACTTATCAGGAAGTTACATAAAGACTACCACTCCCCTGCTTATGGTCATGCCCTACATATATTCCTTTATTTCAATATAAATGACATTTGCTTCAAGCTTATATTCACTAGATTTTCTTTACACGAATCGCTCATTCCTCACAGTTTCAGGGACAATGGAGCTTTTCTTAGTAGCGGGAAGAGCAAGAAACCTCCACAAATTACAGCTGGGAAGGTTCTGTCTGGATGTGAGAAAAAATAATCCTCACTGAGAGGGTAGTCTTGTGCTGCAAGAGATCACCCAGAGGGAGTCTGGATTATCCCATGGCTTTGTGTTTCAAGGAGCAGCTGGTGAGGGTGGAGAGCCATCAGTGAAGGCATAGAAATGCCAGGGTGAGAGCTAGGTGGGAAAGCAAGATGGCTGTCAGCAAGCTGAAGGGAAAGAGGTGAGGCATGGGACAGTGTAGGGCAGCCTGCATAGAGATGGCCAAGGGTTCTAGCAAGACCGAGAGGTCCAAAAGGACTGAGGTCTTTGTCGTCTTGACTATAGCAGCTGTCTCTACCACCAGGGCCAGTGAGACAAAACTTTATTCTTCTCTTCTCAGAAACTGCCTTCCCAGGACCTGGGCTCAGGGTTTGGCCTTGCCTGCTTCATAAAACGAACCAAGGGTTTTCTCAGCATTACAGCCACCTGTGCAGTGCCCTTGCCTACCTGCAGTCACCGTCTCCAAGTATCTGCTCTAATGAGTCAATGAGGAGCCTTTGGCAGTAATGGGTCTCATTAAGTCCCATTAATGCTTCAAGGTATTTTGGGGTTTGCTTCTGGCTTTGACTTCTTGAGAGGTTTGTTCAGTCTTCTCCCAGTATCTGAGGTTCACGGACTGAGCCCCAAATACACCATGGGGCTCCTTAAAACACAGAAAGCCCTAACAAGTCATGCCTCTTCCTGTAACGTTCTCCACGTCTGCAAGACTCGTATAGCTAATCTGAGTTGTTTCATAGCGTGGTTAAGAAGGAAGATTTCAAAGTGCACCTAATAAAGTTATTTTTAATTTTAAAGGCTGTATTTTGTTAATTTCAGTTTAAAGAAGTGATAGAAGCATTATCCAACTGATATGGATCCTGAGTGTCAGGAGCGTCTCCTGAGGAGGTCTGGACAGGTAGGAAAAGCAGTCCCTTGAGATCTGACACTGGGTGGACAACCTTGCTCCTCACCTCCCCAGACTCCCCACCTGTCGTTGGCCACCTGGGATTTACATCACTTTCCCTTCATCAGACTTCTCTGAACTCTGGGAGCTGAATGTTAGAGCTCCATTGCACCATCTCCCACCCACTTTCCTTAGAGGACTGGCTGCACACAGGCACAGAAGGATGTTTCCCATTTGCAAGCAAAGCAAAGTAAAGCACGATCAAGTGTCTTAAGCAATAAAACACTCCTCAACCATATACTAAGTACAAGCTGCCTCTAATGAGGTCGCCTTTCTACAAGGGATGATCTTACGAGAAATGTTTTAGATAGATAGATAGATAAAGGTAGATACAATTAAAAGGGTTGGCTAAAGATACCGTTATACTACTGAAAGACAGGCAGGCTTTTAGTCCCTGAAGCTCAAAGCAGCAGTGTGGGTGGGAAGTATCTGAATGAACAAAGAGTAAGGGAAGGAGAATAATGGAAAGGGCCTTTGTCTAGACAGTCTGCTGAAAACATTACTTCAGAAATGGTCATTGTATCAGCACAGGTGAAAATATATGAAAGATTAGAATTATTAACTACAAAAGACATTAACCACTTGATCCAGTGTGGCCTGGCAGCAAAGGCAGCCAGCAGTGTCCTGAAGTGTATAAAGAGGAGCCTCGCCAAAAGAGTGAGGGAAGTGGTTGTCTCCCCATGCTCATTGCTTGTTAGACCACCTGTAACCAATTATATCCAGTTTTAGGGCCCCAGTTCAGGTGTACTGATCTGGCTGGGATGGGGTTACCTTCCTTCATAGCAGCCTGTGTGGTGCTATGTTTTGCATTTGTGCCTTAAACAGTGTTGATAACACACCAGTGTTCTGGCTATTGCTGAGCAGTGTTTGCACAGTGTCAAGGCCGCCTCTGCTCCCTCCCAGTGAGTGGGCTGCAGATGGGCAAGAACAGCTGACCCCAACTGACCAAAGGGATATTCTCTAACGTACGACGTTGTGCTGAGCAATAAAAGCTGGGACAGAGGAAGAAGGAACTAGAATTTTTTTGTTACAGGAATCACTTCCTAGTTCACATGCAATCCATTGCATAGCATTAGTAAAAGGCCTTAGACCTTCATGAGCGGTGAACTTTCACCTAGCTACTGATGAAGTTCTACTGAACTCTTACTTAGTCGCATGAGGGAAGGCCCTGAAACTGGTGTAAATTAGAAAGATAAGATAGCCACATCCATCAGCAGAGGTTGCCTCATCGAGAAACGAAAAAGAACGGCCCGCTTGGAGACAGTGAAAGGATCCAATGAGGAAAAAGGAGACCCCAGACCCAAATACTCCAACTGGACTAAACCGTCTCACAAGGGGAGGGGAGCTTAGACTGTAAGGGTATAATTGTCCAGAGAGTCTCTGGTTCAGGGTCCGTCTCCAGAGGCACTCAGCTCAAGCTGTTCTTCACCACTGTACTGCTTAATAAATTCAACTGGTATACGTCATGTCAGAGATTCTGCTTCAGGAAACCTAGGGTTGAGCCTGAGGGAAGAGAAAGCACCCAAGAGAGACTCTGTGTGTGTGTGTGTGTGTGTGTGTGTGTGTGTGTGTGTAGAGTCAAAAGGCGCACACGTCGGCTCACTGGAGTCTCCTGCTGCAAAGGGACTCCAGACCCAGCAGTTAAAGTCTCGGGTGGTGTGTGTGCAACTCCTTGATTGGTGTGTGAATGCTCAGGCAGCGGCTTCTCCATTAACGTTTTTTCATTCAAAGAGTCTTCTGTGTGGAGACTGGCTGGGCATCATTTTTGCTTGTGGGAGGTGGTGAGTGGTTGCCTTTGCGTTGCTTGTTATTATTATTGCTTGTTGATTTTTAAAAAATCTCTTTCTTTCACCTGCTAAGCTGTCTTTATCTTGACCCACAACTTTCCGTGCTTTATTTCTTCCTGTTCTCTCTCCTGTCCCAGTGGGGAAGGGGGGGAAAGAGTGAGCGGCTGCGTGGCTGCCGGGCTATTGGCCAGAGTCAATCCACCACATCAAGGAAGACGTTGACAACTGGGAGTGACTTCAGTGGGAGGCTGCCAAGATGCGCAGGGGCTGCAGCACTTGCCTGGGGAGCAGAAACTGAGGGAAAGGGCTGCCTTCGGCCTGGGAAAGGGAAGGTCTGGGGAACCTCATAGCAGCCAGCCAGTCCCTGCAGGGAGGTTTTCAGGAAGATGGAGCCAGTCTTGTCACCGTGGTGCTTGGCAGGACGATAATAGACGATAGTCAAATGTTGAAATAAGGAATGTTGAGGCTGGAGATAGGGACAATCTTTTTCTCCATAAGGGCATCCAAACATTGAAGCAGGTTTCCCAGAGATGTTTTCCTGTCTTTGTCCTTGGACATTTTCCAGCCCCCATGTGGCAAAGCCTTGAGCAAAGTGGTCTGACTCCGTAGCCGATTCTGCTGTGAGCATGAGGTTGGACTGGAGACCTACTGAGGTCCCATTCAGGAGAGTGGAAAACTAAATGATGCTGTGGTTCCTTCCTCTCTAGGTGTGCCCTTGATGACAGTAGGGAAAGCTGTCAGGTTCCCCGTGACCATGGAAGTAAGTCAGATGCTGGCATAGTCAGATCAGCTGAAGTTGTCTTCTCCTCCTCCAGGCAGTGTTGCTCAGATGCAGGACTGCTTCACAGGTATCCCCAAACAGCCCTGGTTATTTCCTTTGCTTCACCATTCATTCCCTTTTCATTCTTTTCCCACCTCTCAAGTCCTGCTCTTTAACCATCCTTATCCCCACCCATGCAAAAAGCCAAGGACTTTTCACTGTTTATCCAGTGGCCCTGCATTTGCTCACTTTGAACCCTCCTTTGGTGTCTCTGAGGTGGTTACTGTGGTGCTTTCTACCTCGCATTGCAACTCAACTTAACGCCAGTACTCTTTTCTTCTCTGTAGTGTCCTGCAGCTACTTAAGTTCTGATCTTGTTAGAGGCACCACGACTCAGGATGGCCGTTGGCACGCATACTTTAAAAGCTGGACTGTTGGAGGTTCAGTCCAGAGGGACCTTGGCACACCTGGGATTTGGCCAGCAGAAACCTCAAGGTTTTGAAGGAAAAGCTCAGAAACAACTCCATGCAGCAGCATGGACAGGGACCTGACTGACTAAGGGAACTGTGACAATGCCATATGAGTCAGTGGTTCTCACATTTCGAAAGGAGAGTGGAGTGTCTGGAGGAGGTCTGCCAACTTGAAGTGAAGGGCCTAAAGGATGAGCTGTGGGGAGAGTCTGAGGGAGCTGGGTGTCTGTAGCCTGCTGAAGTGGAGGCACGGGTTTACCTAGCAAGAGCCTGCACCTGCCTGGAGGGATAACGGAGCCAACCTGTTTTCTGCAGTCACCATTGATACGACAGAAGGAACAGCCACAAGCTGCCTCTTGGGAGCTTTAGGCTGAACCTCAGGAAAAATAAAATGGACTAGGAGGAGCGTTGCCATGATCTCCACCTTTGGAGCTCTTCAAGTTTCAGCGCCGCAAAGTCACGGCCAGCCTGGAGGCTGGACTAGAGACCCCCTCGCAGCAGTCTCTTTCCCAACAGGCCTGTGCCTTGCCACATGTCATATGAGAAGAGACTAAGCTGGAGGAGAGGGTCTCTACATCACAGGACAATTCAGGGTGGAAGGAGGGTCAGGAGGTCTCTAGAGTTGCACTGGCTCCAAGCAGGGCCAGCTCTGAGGTCAGACCAGCTTGCTCGCTAAATGCCAGAATCCGGAGAAAGAGTTTACACATGAACCAGGCATCTGTGCCGCCGTTACAGAAATGGAGACAAGGCCTTTGACCAGCTCCCTGAACACAGCTATTGGTACGTCATGCCCCCTGAGAACATCCATCCTCCCGGGAACATCCATCTTCTTGTCCAAAGGAGTGGGATCCTTATGCAACTATCCTGCCATATCTCCAGACCATGGGGTGCTTTACACTGTAAACAGAACTGAAGGAAAGCCTCTGACTTGGGTACTGTCAACTGAATTGCTAAAAGAGGGCAAGATGGAGGGATCTCGGAGCTTCCAGGTTCTTCCTGAAGATAGAAGGCCTCAGATATAGGAACAGAAGATAACAGTTTTGAACTAGCCTAGGCTTTAGATCATTTCACATGTGATGGCTCTGCTCCATCCTTTCAGTCATTGGCACCCAGAAACCTCATCTGCTTTTCCTTCCTCTCCTCCCAAAAGCTGATCAAGTGATGGGAAGAAAGGAAGGAGAAAGGCCCTAGGCCTCTGTGACTCACCTGGGCTCTGGCACTTGGAGGGCCACAGTGTCATCCATTGTACACCCCATAAAGAATCAAGCTGGGAAGTGACTCTTCACGTACAAGTGAACAAGGTCGATGCACAGGCAAGGCTATGTCTGGAGACCAGTACACCTAGAGCATCGATCAAGCTGGGGCTGAAACTCAGGCCTGGTCTTCAATGGTCTCCTGGGCCCATGGACAGAGGTGTGGATGGAGGCCCCAGGTGAGGCTGATTAGGGTCCTGAAGGCCTGTGGATGCTCTCAGGGCCCTGACACTGCCCCCATGGGATCCCACCTGCCAGTGCCCTCAGTAGGCCAAGTTCTCATTCCCGCATGTGCAGGGTCTGTGCTCGGCTACTCTCCTTCCCCGCTTCTGTGCAGATCTGGGAGACCACAGTTTCATGCTGACTACAACCAAGGCTGAAACTGGTCTTCCCATCGCTGACCAACTTTTCCTCTTTTGGGAGTACAAGGTCCAGGTGAGCCTCAGACTGGGTGGCACAGTTAGAAGCTGACCCACACACAAGATCCCGCCTAACCTGTTGCATGTCCCATAGAGAACATCCACACATCTGACCTGCTCTGGTAGCAAGCAGGGCATCCTCCACTTCTCGCCTTCCCTGTTAGTCTCGCCTAAAGATGTTGTATCTCCGTCAGTCACAAAAGCTGTGGGAGCTGTCCTTTTCCATCTTGACTCTTGCTCCCCTAACGTCACAGCTTTGCGATGGCATGTTGTCCTCCTGCTGTCTGTGCTCCAGGCTGTGGGCTTTGGTGCACATTAGGCCTGTAGCACCTCAGATGTGGCACCAGGGCCAAGGGCAGATTTGTCACATGGACACCTGATACCAAAAGATTGGCCCTCTTTGTGTGGAAAGGCTTCACAGCCGATGTGTGCTGGAGTGGATGGCAGGAGGCAACATAATGATGAAGGAGGTTCTCACAACGAGAGCAAAAGCTGCAGTCCCCAAGACCAGACAGAAAACGGCCTTGGGCTGTGCAGCCCTGGCAGGAGAGGGGTTTGCTGTCCCAGGTGACTCTTGCAGCAATGCGTGGGGCCTGTGACAGAGGTGAAGCCGATCTCCAAGAAGGACAAGCTGCTGCTGAGAAAGTCCCCGGGGGAGGACAGCCTGTCATCCAGCCACACTGTGGACATCACGCTGGGGGCTGACTGGCTAGATAGCAGCTCTGCAGAGAAGTACCTTAGGGTCCTGGAGGGCAAGCAGCTGAGCATGAGCCAGCCATGCAGCCTCGCAGCAAAGGCCAGCAGCCTTCTGGGCTGCATTAGGAAAAGCATTGCCGGCAGATGGAGGGAAGTTAACCTTCTCCTCCACTGAGCACCGGTGGGCCACATCTGGAGTGCTGTGTCCAGTGCTGGGCTCCCCAGTGCAAGAAAGTTGTTGACCTGCTAAAGCAAGGCTATCAAAGGGCCACAAAGCTGATTTAAGGGACCGCAGCATCTTCCATAGGACGGAAGGCTGAGAGGTCTGGGACCGTTAAGCCTGGAGAAAAAATTGCTCAGGAGTGTGGAGTAATAGGGCACGGACTGTGGCAGGGCTTCAGGCCAAAGACCTTTATTGTTAGCGTAGCGTGCTTTTTACACAAATACAGCCCGTTCACGCACCTAAAAGTGCTACCCGGTTGGCTATTGCTTTAAGTCCACGCGACTCTCACAGAGGCAGGATTGGTCGCCTCTGTATGTCCACGCGCTCCTTTGCTTCTTCTTAGTTGTTTACCACAGCTCCTTCTCTTCAAGGTTGAGCCCTGCAGGTGTCCGGCTGTTTACCAGCTTCTCAATGCCACAGCTCCTTCTCCTTAAGGTCGAGCCATGCAGGGTGATCCCAATATCACCCCCTTTTTGTTTATCTATAAACAAAACCTGATGGTTCATTCGCAACCCGAGGACTGTGAGGAAGATGAACCATCTGTACACTCTTCTATCATCCTGCACCACGAACTCAGCCCAGCAGTCGGTAGGTGCCAGCTTTACGTGGGCGTCCCCACGGAGGCAACGGTGGCCTTGCCGTACACCGGCCCACTGCCCTTTGGGAAATCCCGGTATTTATACATTTGCAGAGGAACGAGTTTCGACACACGTGGCCAGCGAGTGTCAGAACACGCCTTGGTTGCCACCTTTCAACACAGAGAGCCTATGGCATACGCGCCCGCTGGCCAGATGTGCTGCACGTGCCCCAGCCACCCTGTCTGTTGGTTCGTAGGCTTTGTTCACGCGGCATATTACCATAATCCAGCAGTCACATATCAACCATGCTCAAGCCAATAGCAGAATGTTACAAGGCAAACAAAATTGTGAATTGTGCTTTATATTCCTCCGTTACTGCATGTCTTCCCCATCCTCCCCTAACCTTGATCAACTTTCTTATCTCTTGGGCTGTTTTCTCTCACCCAGCATAGTATCTGTTTCTTACCCAGCCATCCATTTTCTGATATTCTAACTGCAGTTTTCTCACAGGCCAAAATTCCATCTGTTAACCCCTCCGTATGTATACGATAATTGGCGATAATTTCCATTTCTGCCGACAAGCTAACTATTGCTTTTTCTAGCTGAGATAAACGTCTGAGTCCCAAACAGGATTCCAATTGAAGTTTACAATGTATTACATTATATACATTAACCACTCTGCTAGACTTAGGCTTGCGGTCATACAAGGATACGTAGGACAGAAGGTTACACTTCATCACACGAATCAGATGAACATATTTCACATAGCTGTACTACTCCTCGTGATGGGAAAAGCGCCCGTACAAAGCTATGATAACCTTTATTATATCTCACCAAGGGATTTGTAGTTATAGAGTGCTTTGCCCTAAAAGCTTTCCATGTTCCTCTAATGATACCGCTAATTTCAGTCTGATTAATTATCTGTGTTATAAATGATTTAGTCCCAAACAGGATTCCAATTCAAATGTACAATTTATTAAGCGAATAGAGGCAAGCAAACAGCGCTGGGTGCGCCGGGAGTCTCCGCTCCACCAAGACGCACGCGGTACAGCTCCTGTTCCTGGTTTATATCCTGTCCGTTAATACATATTCATGAACAGGCGTGTCTTCTTTGGCGCATGCCCTCTTCTCCTTCTAGGATCTTCTCGAATCTTCCTCAGCGTGATCCTGTTCGCTAATACATATTCATGAATAGGCGTGTCTGCTAATACATATTAATGAACAGGCGTGTCTTCTTCAGCGCATGCCCTCTTCTCCTGCTAGAGTCTTCTCGAATTTTCCTCGGCGTGCCCCCAGGATGACCCCAAACCGTATGCATGCACTTTCTTTACACAATACTATGCGGTCAGTGGTCAAACTGGTTTGAGCTGATATACCAGCCAAGTAGTTTAACTTTCTCCTGTAAAATACCCCTTTTTATGGTGCAGGAGAAATCCATAAAAGTCCAGAAGGTTACACTTCATCACACGAATCAGATGAACATATTTCACAATCCCCCATCTTTTTCTTTATAGTATTGATTCGTGTTTTCGTTTCCAATTGAGTACTGCAGATATCTGCATTCCTTGTATAACCGAGTAGATTAATCTAGTAACAATTCCCCACATATCCCCAATACAACTATCCCGATTTTAGTAAGCCAATCACCACCCATAAAATCTCCCCAAAATCCTCCTAGATTGATTCCATTCCAAGTTTATCTCTCAGGAGGCCATTCGTTATACACCTGGACTCCTAGTCGCTCTCCCTAATTTATGGGTAACAGGAAAAAACTAGGTTTTATTGTTGATTACACGTACGGGCTGTACAATTAGAAAAGGTCCTCAGTTTTCCCATTTTTCTGGGGTAAACCCCAGCTGGACTTGTTCCAATATTGACTACAGTTATTTGCCGTAGTCAGAGTCAAGGAACTCACCCCAAGTAGAACTAGAAGAGGTCCGGTCAGGGCCATAGTGGTCGGCGGTCACAGCCCAAAGGGGTTGCAGCCCTTGGCAGACCCTTTTTAAGCCGCAACACCAGTTCCCCTCCGGTCTTGCCCTCTTCCTTCCTTTAAGGGGGTGCTTTCTTAGTACCCAAATTAATTGAGCACTGCTTGTGAAGGCCAGAGCTTTGCTAGATCAGTGGTTTGTCCAGACCTGAGCACTTGCCCGAGCCTGGCGATCCTCTTTATTTGCAAGGCTTTATGGCTACAGAAAACTGCCAGTTAGCCTGCAGTTCTTACAAATAAACACCACCTTCTACACCAAGGACAAATTCTAGTTCCAGCTCCTTTTTCCTGTTCTTCTTTTGCCAACAACTCCTTCCGATGATACTCGTTTGGAGTACCCATTGTTGTTTCCTATTACCCTTTCCCATTGTTTTCCAAACTTGGGGATTACTTATATTGCTCTCCATAGCTTCCCATGGCCATCGTTCACCTCGATTTGTTCCACCACAAACGTAACAATTAGTTATATTCAATGACTTAGCAATGTTTTCAGCAAGATTTACAAGTAGATTTTTAGCAACTGTGGGAATTTCATGTTTCACTCCTGTTTCTATTACAGGAGTAGCCGCAATAAAATTCCCACAGCAATTTAGTCAGATGTGACCTTCCACTCCTTCCCTGGACCTTTCACTCGCGACACATGTGTCCATCCTTTTTCAGCAGTTCTCACAGCTGTTTCTGTAGTGAATAAAACAAGGAAAGGTCCTTCCCAGAGGGGAGATAGGTTTCCTTCTTTCCATGTTTTTATCAGAATTTTATCTCCTGGTTCTAACTGATGAATTGCAAATCCTAAAGGTGGTGTTTGGGCCACCATCCCAATCTCTCTTCATTCTTTTAATCTTTTTCCAATGGTAATTATATCTTGTTGGATACTATGATCCTCAATTACATTGTTCCCCAGAGGCATTCCTTGAAAATAAGGCATGCCATAGAACATTTCATATGGCGATATTCCAGTCTCACTGTATGTTTTCGTTAAGTGCCAATGGTAAACGTTTCGTCCAGGGCATTTGTGTCTCAATCATTAATTTAGCCAATTGTTGTTTTATTGTTTGATTCATTCTTTCTACCTTCCCCGAGCTTTGTGGGTGCCACAGAGTGTGGTATTCCCACTGAATACCTAATGATTGACATAATAGTTTTATTATTTTAGAAGTAAAGTGTGTGCCCTGGTCAGAATCAATGTACTGGATTATCCCATATCTAGGTATCAAATGTTCTAATAAAATTTTTACCACCATCTGTGCCGTAGCTCGTGCTACAGGGTACGCTTCTACCCACTGTGTTAAATGATCTACTATTACCAATAAATATTTTATCCTCCCTACCTTAGGCAATTCAGTGAAATGGACTTGTACTTTCTCAAAAGGTCTGTAAGCTGTTTTTCTCCCTCCCGTGGCTGCTTGTCGAAACACTGTCTTATTTACCTTTTGACAAATTAAGCAACCTTGTGTAATTTGCTTTGCTATTTCAAAAATTCCAATACAACCAAATTGTTTAAGAAAATGATCACTTAACGCTTTTGTACCCCAATGTGTTTGCGCATGCAAACGTTCTAATAATCGCCTGGTGTAGGCTTTTGGCAGCATTTCTCGCCCATCGGGCAGTGCCCATTTTCCTTGTTCTATTTAGCTCCTATTTTCTTCAATTTTGTTTGTCCTTCTGGGGTAAACTCCTTCTCTCTTTCCTCTCGTCCTTTGCTGGTGTCCTCCTTTGTTTGTATGACATTAATTTTGGCAACTTTAGTCCTCAAGGCTGCTTCCTGGGCCTCTTTAGCTGCTAAGTTATTTCCTCTAGTTCGGTAATCACCAAAAGTCCCTTTTGGTGTCCCCTCACATGTACCACTGCTATCTCCTTTGGTTCTCTTAACGCCTTCAAAATCTTTCCTATTAATTCTTGATGTATTAAATTCCTCCCGTGAGTATTAATCCAACCTCTTTCTTCCCAAATTTTTCCAAAAGTGTGGACCACCCCATATGCGTATTTAGAATCTGTAAATACAGTCCCGCTTCTTCCTTTTAATAATTCCAGGGCCCTACATAGGGCATACAGCTCACAAGCCTGAGCTGACCATGATGGACTAAGAGGTCCTGATTCCACAATTTCCAAGTCCTTATTAATTATTGCATATCCCGATTTTCTCTTCCCTTCTACCACTCGGGAGGAGCCATCTATAAACAGCGCTTCTCCATTTTACAACTCAGCATCTCTTAGATCTGGTCTCACCTTAGTCTGGGTCTCAATTACCTCTAAACAGTTATGTTGTAATTCCTCTGATGGTTCTCCAAACAAAAATTGTGCTGGACTCTGAGCAGAAGTCACCCTCAGTTCTAAGTCAGGGGAGTCTATTAGTATTGCTTCATACTTTAGGGTCCGGCTGTCCGTTAACCATTTTTCCGCTTCTTGTTGTAAAACATTTCTGACATTGTGTGGGGTATACACTTTTAAAGGAGCACTAAAGGTAATCTTCCTAACTTCCTCTATTAATAATGCTGTAGCAACCAAAGCTTGGAGACAAGCAGGCCATGCTCTGCTTACTGGATCAAGTAACTTAGAACAATGCCCCATGGGTTTTTTGGATTCCTGCCCAGTCTTGAGTAAGAACTCCATATGCTGTCTGGCTTGATGTATTCACAAAGAGATAGAAAGGTTTTTCTAGATCTGGGAGGCTCAATACAGGTGCTTGTATTAATGCCCTTTTTACTTCCTCAAATCTCTGATCATCTTTAATAAACCATTTAAGTTGGTTATTAGTTAATTTTTCATATAAGAATTTTACTTTATCACTATAATTTTCAAGCCATGGTCTACAATATCCTACTAATCCCAGTATTTGCCTAATTTCCGTTTTAGTCTGTGGGGGTCTTAAGGATAGAATCCCAGATACCCTATCAGGATCTAACTTCTTCCTTCCCTTACTCAGCCAATGTCCTAAATATTTTACTTCTTGTTCTACAAACTGTAGCTTTGATCGGGACACCTTTAATCCCTTTTCCCCTCGAAAATTTAACAATTTAATGGTGGTTTTTCGGATCCCCTCTTCAGTTTCTCCTGCTACTAATGAATCGTCCACATATTGCAATAATTTTACCTCCTTAGGTATTGTGAAATCTTGTAGAATTGTTTCTAAAGTTTGTCCAAATAGATTTGGTGACTCCGTAAACCCTTGTGGTAACACAGTCCATCTTAATTGTTGTTTTTGTCCTGTTTCGGGGTCCTCCCACTCAAAGGCAAAATAATCTCTGGATGCCTCATCCAGAGGACAGGCCCAAAAAGCATCTTTCAAATCTATTACACTATACCAAGTATGTTTGGGAGATATATGACTCAATAAAGTATAAGGATTTGCCACCACAGGGAATTTAGTGATTTTTTGCTGATTTACAGCTCTTAAGTCCTGCACCATCCTGTATGACCCGTCCGGCTTTTTTACGGGAAGAATGGGCGTGTTACGAGGTGACATACATGGTTCTAGGGTTCCTTTTTCCAAAAGTCTGTCAACTACAGGTTTTAATCCTTTTCGACCCTCCATAGGTATAGGGTATAGCTTGATTCTAATTGGGCGGTGCGGATCTATTATTTGAACGCTTATGGGGTTCATTTTGTCTTTCCAGTTTCCCCTTCCTTATACCACACTGAGAGGTTAATAGCTTCTTCATCCTCTTGTGTTAAAGTGTATAATTTAATCTGCAATTTGTCCCTTTGACTCTGAATGCTCAAGTTTAACTTCAAAATCAAATCCCTTCCTAATAAATTGTATTCCGCTTCAGGGAGCAAAAGTAAATCATTAAGACAAATTTTCTTTTCTGTTTCTACTTCTACATCTTTCAATATATTTACTTTAAAAGGCTCTCCTTTTGCTCCTGCTACTGACACGTAACTCTTCCCTTTTTCTATTCCTTTTGGAAGTTTTTGAATGGTTGACTTTTCGGCCCCTGTATCCACTAAAAATAAAACTTCCTCTTTATGGGGACCAATCAATAATTTTATCAAGGGCTCTGTTGATGTTGAAGTCCCCAGAAGATAGAGCCCCCGACACCCCTAATCTTCTTTGAACATCTTCTCATCTTGTTCCCGCTGACGGCAGTTCTTCTGAACATGTCCCCTCTTGTTACAGGAGTAACAGACGGGAATTGTAAATCTTCCTCGATAAGGCTGTCCCCGGGGTGTCTGCTCTATTCTTTTTTCCCTTTTCTCTCCAGGAGTCGTCTTATTTTTCTGACTTTCCCTTACTGCTGCTACAAAAATTTTTGCTTTTGCTTTTTGTTTTTCTTCGTCCCTCCTAACATAGACTTTCTGGGCTTCTCTAAGTAACTCCTCTAATCCTCTTTCTTGCCAATCCTCCAATTTTTCTAATTTCCTTCTTATATCCCCCCAGGATTTAGCTACAAATTGTGTTCTAAGGAGTGCGGTCCCAGCCACTGTATTCGGATCAATTCCAGAATACATTGGTAGGTTTTTCCTCAACCTCTCCAACCATTCTGTTGGAGATTCGTCTTTCCCTTGTTGTTCATTAAATGCTTTAGTAATGTTTTGCCCTCGGGGAACCGCTTCCCTTATTCCCTGTATGATTAACGTTCTCAAATCCCTCATATTTTGTCTTCCTGGGGGTTGTTGATGATCCCAGTGGGGATCCACATTTGGCCATTTCTGATCTCCCGGGGGTCCTGCCTGACTCTGTCTTTCCCAAATTCTCATTCCAGCTTGTCTAATCATTCCCCTTTCCTCAACAGTGAATAGGATCCCTAAAATGGACTGTATTTCTTCCCAGGTATAAGTATTGGGGCCTAGGAATTGGTCCAATTTTTCAGCTACTCCGAGGGGATCATCTAATAGGGTCCCCATTTCTTTCTTGAAATTTCTCACGTCTGTGGTATTTAACGGGACTGCCACAAACCCCATGCCTCCCTGATTGCCTCCGAGGGGTACTTCTCGTAAGGGATATAGAGAAGCTCCCTCAGATACAGCAGTCCTACTTCTCGTACATGCAGCCGGAGGTCGATCTAATTCCGGTGCTGTTGGTGGTGGAGACAGGGGCAACGGTGGTACAGAGAGAGGTACTACGGCCACCGGAGGGGGAGCCGCCGCCGGAGATGGATTATTAGAACATGGAGGCGGTAGGTTATCCAGTGGCTCCCATTTATCATCTTTTTCCTTTTCACTTTTCCCCTCTTCTTCTTCCTCAAACTTTTCATCTGTTTTTAATGTAAGTATTGAGGCTGGAAAAGAACGTAAAGTTCTGTCCCATAATCCTGCATAATCACTTTCCTCCTGACTAAAAGGTTCCTTTGAATTAACATATATATTTAAGGCCTGGCAGACCCAGTCTTCAAAAGATCCAAAAGCGGGCCAAAAGACATGTGGTCTCAAAGGTTCTTTTGGCCATTCTACCATACAATATTGAACTAATTTTAATTTACTTTTTCCTTTTCTGGGGCCCCTATCATTCCAATTTTCAATCATTATTCCTAATGGACTCTCCGGAGGTATTTCTAGTAATTCGCTCCCTTTCTTCTGGTCCTGGGGTCTCGATTTCGTCTGACCCATCTAGGAATTTTTACTGTGGCAATTCCTACAGCCCTTGGCTACCAGTAAGAGTGTCTTGCAGGGGGTTTAGGACCTATCACCCACCCACGAATCCTATAAGAATCGCTTCGGTCCTTCACCGGCCAAGTCCCTCGCGGGAGATTGGAACCGCGGTTAGAAGGCCTCCACAATCGCTTCGGAACGAGGTTCCGTCTCAGTCACACTCTTACACACACAGGCAACCGAATCCTACCCAACCGAACGGTATACACCTTAAATACTTACAACCCCGTCGTCTTCGTTCGGATCTTCGCGCGCAGAATTACGGGCAAAATAAACTGCTGCAGCCGGCAAGGGAGCTCATAAAAAATCAAATTCTTTGCTTGCCCCTATTCAGGTTCAGGATGGCGTTAGTCCCGACCCGACCCGATCAGGAGCCACCAAAAGGTGGGGCGCCCCTCCTAGATCAAGTCAGAATTCAGGAACCAAGACCATCCCGGACGAGCCCCCAATTGTTATAAATGATTTCGTCCCAAACAGGATTCCAATTCAAATTTACAATTTATTAAGCAAATAGAGGCAAGCAAACAGCGCTGGGTGCGCCGGGAGTCTCCGCTCCACCAAGACGCACGCGGTACAGCTCCTGTTCCTGGTTTATATCCTGTCCGTTAATACATATTAATGAACAGGCATGTCTTCTTCAGCACATGCCCTCTTCTCCTGCTAGAGTCTTCTCGAATCTTCCTCGGCGTGCCCCCAGGATGACCCCAAACCTTATGCATGCACTTTCTTTACACAATACTATGCGGTCAGTGGTCAAACTGGTTTGAGCTGATATACGAGCCAAGTAGTTTAACCTTCTCCTGTAAAATACCCCTTTTTATGGTGCAGGAGAAATCCATAAAAGTCCAGAAGATTACACTTCATCACACGAATCAGATGAACATATTTCACACCTCTAAGTATGGATCTGCATGTGGCCCACAATCTAGTAATGTTTCTTGCATATGGACCACCCCTGATCATAAAAGACGTTTTAAACAATGGGTGAAGAGACCCCATTATACCATGTCATTGGAACCAGACAGGCTATGGAATTGTATAAACAAGATAAATTGTTACAATATGGATGATTATCTATGGATACCGTTTGCCTCAGACCTCCATCACGCCTTAAGAAGTATATGCCTGTGCCACAATTACAGTGCTCCAATCCCTAGCTTACAGACAGCATGTCAGATAGAATCCTCTAAACACATGGCTAGTAAATGTAGGATTCCTTCCCAACATTATAAAAAACAGATGCAAGACTCATGAGCCAGTAGTAAAGAGCACAAGTACCACTCTAATGTATCCTGCACTGCTTGAGACCGTATGGGTATGTTCTAATGAAGAGATATCAGATTACAGTCAACCCTATTGGGATGGGTTAGAATGCACTTTAGGAATTCCACAAGTTTATCTCCCATAATAGCTTTTAATCATACTCAGGAGTCATTCACTGTAGTCATTAATGAAACCAAGAGGGTACAGAACAAAGAGAAATGTATTGCCCTCCGTGTCACGGCCAAGCTATTATACAGCAGGGATGAGAGTAAGCTTAGCAATGGGATTGTTTTGGACTTCTTCGGCTGTGATAATTGAAAATTGATTATATCTAGAAAATCTACCATGGCAAGGAGAGACTCTAGCTAATTGTATGCAGCCAGCCAGCAAGGCTAAGCAACACCCAGCTTGTACCCACGAGCAGCCTCACAGATGACTTTAGAAAATCAATTAGCATTGAATATGGTACTACTAAAGGAGAACAGCGTTTGTGGATGGCTGAATAACACCTATCCTGGCAAAACCTGCTGTCAATTCCAAATGTGTCCGCTACTCTGCATCAAGCTAGAGATGAAATGCAAAAAACTGTGGACCAAACCCATGAGCTCAATGAGAAGATGAAACCAAGCAACTGGCAATGAACGAGGTGGATTTAAAATATTTTCAGTTGGCTCAGATTAAAAGTTAGTGGATGGGATCATAGTCTAACCCAGTATGTATTAATGTTTATCATAATGATTGTTATTGTCCGTATTTGATTGTCACGTGTGAAATCTATGATAACTAGAGCTGTAACCATGCGTGTTAAGAGGATCCACATCTATGATCCTGAATACATCCCTTTAATACCATCCCCTATTATAAATTGCGACGAGCGAGGGAAGGCAAGCAGTCGACTCAATATGAGTGATAAGGCAAGCTTCAACTTTATTGCAAAACCTTACACATATTTATACACTAAGTTCTACCTTATGCATACTTGTCTTACAGTCATTGGCTTAGCCCTAAAGATTGCATTATCATACTCCTCCTACTTGCGGTTACTGCTACGTGGTCCGGGTTCCATCCTGTTTTTCTTATACAGTGCTGCTTCTTAGCTGTTTACCACAGCTCCTTCTCCTCAAGGCCGAGCCCTGCAGATGTCCAGCTGTTTACCAGCTTCCCAATGCCACAGCTCCCTCTTCTCAAGGCCGAGCCGTGCAGATATCTAGCTGTTTACCAGCTTCTCAATGCTGCAGCTCCTCCTCCTTAAGGTCGAGCCGTGCAGTGTGATCCCAACAATAAATTACCAACCAACAAGAGAGGATGAAAACACAGGAAGGAGAGATGAATGCCTCGACCCACCTAAATACAAATTACACAATGTTCCTCTTAGTGAGTTGTGACTAAGGTCACAGGGTGGATAATGTGGGAAACCACTGTGGGTCTGTAGGGAGTAGCAGGGTTTGACTGGAGCAACACGCTCCTCTTCAAAAGCAACCCTAATGGGTTGCAGTCAGACAGTCTCATAACTGACTATTGTTGAGTGATGTCGGGGATGAGGCGAAAGCCTTGCAGCCTGATGTTCTACGGCAAGGCCACAAAGACCTCCATCAAACGTGAGTAAGCTGACCATTATTAATAACTGAAATTCTTATTAACTCTTCATTCCTATTGATCGATGCTATTTGAGTTATATAGTATCTATCGGTCTACAACAAATAAATGAATAAAAAATTAATGAACTGATTAAGTTTTTATTAATCAAATTAGTCTAAATCAATCATTAATAATTACTTATTAATAACAGTCGTTACCTATTAAGATCGATTATTTTATTTATTAGTATTTTGTGGTACTGCATTAACACTACTGTCCTCCAGTTACTTATCATGTATCTTTTTTTCTTTATCATCACTCTGATTTACTGTTGTAATTATCTACTATCAATTCATCATTATTAATTATCATTAATTACACGTGCTACACGACGGCTCTGTTCCTCACCTAGAACTTGTTATCAGTAAAGTAGTTCCTTATTAACGTGATCTTAATCCACTGGATGTTAATTCCAGTAAATATTAATCTGTATTGCTCTATCGCTAATCATTACTTCGTATATTAATTACCGGTTAATGAATTATTTATTACATTCATTAACCATAGGTCGGTGTATGTTAATCCATCAAGAATTAGCAGAGAGTGCCAGATCAGCATTTGTCCTAAACCTGCTCTCCCCACTCCCTCCTCCCAAACCGCCCGCCTGCCCTCACCCCGGAGAGTTCTGTGTCAAGACACCCACACGCACCCTGCACACCCCCCGTTTCTTTTTGATTGTCATTTTTTTAGCTATTTATTTATCTAGCCTCCCTCCCCCTTACCTTTTCTTACTCTTCTCTCTCACCACCGGGGACCGGGGACCGGGGACCAGGCAGAGGCGGCGGTGCCCAGCCCCAGCCGCCCGCCCTCCCCACCCCACCGCAGCGAGCCCCATTGCTACAAGGCCGCCAGAAGTTAATCTGCTTATGTGTAAACGTGGTGGCAGCTGAGGTATGTTTAAGAATACTGGTAAGTGTTGCTAGAAACCTACAAATATTTTCCGGGTGTTAACCGCGGGGTGCCAGCTTTGTGGGCCTACCACCCAGCACCCAGCTCTGCGCAGGTCTGGAATAAACCGGTATCTCGTCTCGGTGTGTGAGACTGGCCTATCGCACGCCGGGAAACGAAACCGCCTTTTCGGACACCACCATCAGCAAAGCAGCGACCCCGCTTTGCCTGAGGCTGCTGGGCCTGTCCTCTGGGCGCTGCTCACCACTGGAACGCATCCCGCTGGCGACGGACACGCCGACGGCCGCTAGCGAGAGGCGCGGCCCACCTCTCCGGCAGCCGGAGCCCGGCCTCGGGGACGCAGGTCTCTGCCCAGGCCGAGGCACGGGGCTGCTGCTTTCCCAGGGACGGCTTCAACCGGGAGCCGAGCCGAGCACATCGCCCGCAGGCGGACACCGAGGCGGGCCACAGCGCAGGCTGTAGCAGAGAAGGCGGCGTTGTCCACAGCGTTACCAGACTTTTTCGTTTCTTACTGCGTGCACACCCGCCACACACGCTCCCAAACCGGCCCCGGCACGAACCCCT
This sequence comes from Phaethon aethereus, assembly GCF_964289735.1. Lineage (NCBI taxonomy): Eukaryota > Metazoa > Chordata > Aves > Phaethontiformes > Phaethontidae > Phaethon > Phaethon aethereus. Next base: position 43,850 of record NW_028114268.1, on the reverse strand, counting down.
CGCCCGCGGCCACACGCACACACGGAGACACCCCCCCTCCCCCTTCCGCCAGCAGTTTTGCCGGCCCGGGGAAGGAAGGAAGGCGGGAGACTTTAGGACCCCGCGGCGTCCCTGCCGCACCCGTGCCCCCCTCCCGCCTTTCGTCCTCAGTCCGTCGGTCGGCCAGTCCGTCGGTCAGTCACCCTGCTGAAGGTATGCGAGGCACAAAGCGGGGGTATTGTTTAGGCTCTGTCAGGAGTCAACGAGGCGCAAGCCTGAGGGAAGGAACAAGGCAACCGCAAAGGGAACGCAACTGCCGACCTTTGAGTGAACTATCCTAAGTAACATCTAATTAACATCGACTCGGCATAGCACAAGCCTGCCCTCCGGTAGGGGAAGACCCCTACCCACAGAAGCCCCTTCCTCACGGGGCACGCGCAGTAAAAAAGGAGGACGCTGTCGCCGTGGAGACGAGGCTTGCGGGAACCAACAGGCGCAAGGGCGCCTGCGCCAGCTCTCAAAAAAATAACGGTGACTTGTTGCTCGGAGCGTAGAAATATTTTCCCTGCGTTAACCGAGGCGCGCCAGCTTTGTGGGCCTACCACCGGCACCCAGCTCGGCGCAGGGGCGGAAGAAAAGCCGCCGTCTCGACTCCGTGTGTTTCCCGGCGCTCTGCGCACCGGGTGATGGAACCCGCGTTTGGCACAACAGCCCCGCTGCGCGCGGGCCGCCGCCGCCGCGCGGTGAAAACCAACGAACGCGAACGGCGGGGGAGGTGAAAAACGAAAAGAGAAAAAAAAACCCCAACCCAACCGACCCAAACAGAAACCTCCGAAAAGCGCCGCCATCCCCCCTCCCCCAGCCAGCCTCTGCGCCAGGCTCCCTCCCCCGCCGCCGGGGGGGCCGGTTGCCGGGCAGCGGGGCACGCGCGGCTGCAGCCCCCCTTGCCCCCCGCTGCTCCGGGGCGCCGGAGAGTCTGCGGCCGGGGGGGGCCGCACCCACCGGCCTGCGGGTCCGGAGCTGCAGCGCAGGGAGGGGGAGCGCGCGCGCGCGGTGGGGGGGTGGCTGAGTGAGTCTGAGCGCGCGTGTGTCGCGGGGGGGGGCGGTGTCTGCAGGATCGCGGGCGCAGACCTTAATATATTTATTTTTAACAACGGCTTGTTTAGCCTGGGGAAGTGGAGGGTCAGGGCACTGCAGTAGCTGCAGCCTGCAGCTGCTTGAAGAATGGTTTTGTGATAAATGATTTAGTCCCAAACAGGATTCCAATTTAAGTTTTCAATTTATTAAACAAATAGAGGCAAGCAAACAGCGCTGGGTGCGCCGGGAGTCTCCGCTCCACCAAGATGCACACCTTCACTTCTTACAGTTCCTTCCTTTATACTTCTCTAGGCTTCGTTTCTTGCCTTTCTCCGCCTTTTTCTTGGAAGATGACTCTTTCTTTAAGTACGTCACCACTTCCCCGGTCTGCGCATGCTTCATCTTTTTCTAGGTGGTCGTCCGGTGGTCGTTGGGAGGAAGATGCTCCTCTTCGTCAGTGCACCCTACATGACCTCTCTGTTTGTGCAGGCGCTCCGTTATTCCACTTATATTATGCTACCTTATTTGGCTATACATTTTCTTGACATTTCTGCGGTTATTTACAACACTGGTTTGCACTAGTATATCAGGAACTAACTTACATATCAGGAGGCTACATAAGCTTCACATATCAAGGGAGTTACCCAAACTATACTTATCAGGAAGTTACATAAAGACTACCACTCCCCTGTTTATGGTCATGCCCTACATATATTCCTTTATTTCAATATAAATGACATTTGCTTCAAGCTTATATTCACTAGATTTTCTTTACACGAATCGCTCATTCCTCACAATCCCCCGTTTTCTTTTTCACCACTGTGATTCGTGTAAAATTTATTTAAAGTTTGTTTGATGGGTATTAACTCGGGTTCCTCTATATGTTTTACCAACATTAAAACATGTTTTCTCTCACTCTGTGTTGGTTCTATTGGAGTGGCTGTAAATTTCATTCCATTAATCGCAGAAGCTACAGCTTGTGAAAGACAAGGAATTAGACATGGTATTATTAACATACCTCCAAACAATCCTAACAAAACGATAATGATTTTTGTTACCCAGTTTCCTGAGAATAAATTTTCCCACGTTGTCCATAGTCCTTGGACATTTATTCCATTCCACGTTTGGACTGGCACATGGGCTACTTTTTTCATTTCTCTTACTAATTCATTGATGGCTTTTCCTTCATCATTTATCTCTAAACAACAATTTGTGAGATTAAATTTTCCACAGACTCCTCCTTCCTGTGCTAGTAAATAGTCTAGTGCGAGTCTATTTTGATATAGGGCTGTACGCATTTTAGTATTTTGTTTAGCCACCAATCCTAGAGCATTACCCGTTTTATTTACAATTATTTCTACTACAGCTTGCAACCTGATTATTCTATTCAACATATAAATGGGGGTCCTATATCCCCAGGACCCATCTTCTGCCCATGTCGCTGGGTCATAATATGCTATTATTCTTTCAGGTGGCCACTCATTATCTTTCCATTTTCCTATTTGTAGCTCTCTTTTTCCCCTTCGGTTGTGAGTTTCTAATGCGTCTGTATATACCAGTACCCCTAGGCGTTCTCCTCGGTTTATAGGTAATAAGAGAAAGCTTGGCCGTATAGTTCCTAACACGCACGCTCCGGTCCAATTTTTTGGTAATCGGGTATATGCAAATTTTCCACAGATCCAATATTGCCCTTCTGGACTTGACCACCCTTTATCAATAGTGGTTCCGTTGGTCCAATTCGCATGATTTTTACTTATTTCTTGGGCAGTGCCCCATTTATCCTACTTTTGGTAAGTACTATTCCAGTTATATCCCCCTTCACATACTAAATATCCGACTGGTTTACTCCCAGCGTCATTTTGCCAACAGCTTCTTCTTATTATGCTGGTTTGTAATATCCATTGTTGTTTCCTGACCTGAGTTGATATGTTCTAAACATTAGGGTCTGGTATGTTGCTCTCTTGGGCCTCCCAGGGCCAATTCTCTCCTGATTAGTTCCACCACATACATAACAATTAGTTACATTTAGTGACTTAGCAATGTTCTCAGCAAGATTTACAAATAGATTTTTAGCCACTGTGGGAATTTCATATTTCGTTCCTGTTTCCATTTCATGACAAAATGACTTAAATAACAGTCTATGCTGCACCGATTCTCTTTTCTTTCATTTCAATATTAATAACTACACCTGGGTCTTCTCCAGGTCCATATATCTTAAGTCCAATTTTGGTTATTTTTTTCTGTTTCCAAATTTCTAAATTTGTAAGGGTTACATTTACTAAATTACAGGTACAGGTTGTACAATTATTGTCTGTTTGTACCCTTGTGATTGAAGCTTGTAAATCCCCACATTGGCTGTCATATCCCCAGCTTGCAGTATCCTAACATACACAAGACCATCCCCTTCTTCCACACAGGTGTGCTGACTGATATCTCACCGTTTGACTAGGTACATAATCAGGATTTATCTGACATTGACGTCCACCTCCACCTGGGCAAATATATTTTGGTTGATTACTATAGTATCATCTCCACTCTACACTCCCACAATTAATATCCAGATCATCATCTATAATATCGCATGCATCAAAAATTACCGATACTGATGTGCTCAAATTGGCCATATCCTTACTTATTCCAATTAATCTTCCTACTTCCGAATTTGTTTTCATTTCTACCCACTATTGATAAAGAAGTTCCTTTGGATCGTAACAAACAGTATCATTTTCCACCGAGCATTTCTTATATTGTGTTCCATTGTATATACAACTCCCGTTCTGTTTCCCTTTGCACTCGTAATAGGTGTGGTACATTAATGTTTTATTACTTACTCGTCCGTGCTGGGCGGTTCTTATGCACTCGGTGCAATTTTGATTACCTGTCACCAGGTTGGTGAGTCCGAGTAAAATCAGGAGAGGTCCGGTAAGGGATCTCATGGTCGGAGGCATCAGCTACAAGGGGTGCTCGTCCTTGACTGGCCTTACTTGGTCGCGACTGAGAATCCCCACCCGGTCTTGCCCTCTCCCCCTTCTCAAGCGGACTTCTTTATTTCGATGACAGTAATAAATCTTACCCACCAGAAATCTCCTATAGGAGTAGTCTGTCCACACTGAATGCAGAGGAAACTTCAGCTTTGAATTTGAAAACGTCCCTGTTAGCCTCTGTGGGAAATGATATATTTGTTACACAGGTTACACCTAACCCTCAATAATCATACAACATGGTTTACAGAGTGGACATAAACTTAGTCCTGCCCGATAATTGCTTAATGCTATAGTCTTTAATTCGTGATCATTTCTCATACGTTCATTCCCTTTTTAATGTTATTTTTGTGGTTCCAGGTTGTAAAATAACTTTCCAGTCTTTCATGGGTCCTTTTACTCGAGTCGCGTGCGTCCACCCCTTTTCCGCGGTCCGGATGGCAGTATCTGTAGTTAACAATACAACAAAGGGTCCTTCCCATGAAGGAACTAAAGTTTCTTTCTTCCAAGTTTTGATCAGTACCTTATCCCCTGGTTTGAATTGATGGATTGCAAACCCCAAAGGTAGGGTTTGTGCCATTATTCCTATATCTCTTAGTTCTTTCAACCTTTCTCCTAAAATGATAACATATTTCCGAATATTATAATCTTCCACTACATTGTTTCCCTCGGAGATAGGGCATGCCGTATAAAACCTAATATGGCGATAATCCAGTCTCACTGTGCGGTTTGATCCTTATGTTAAGAAGGGCTAGCGGTAAACATTTAGTCCATGGCATCTGTGTTTCAACCATTAGCTTCGCTAGCTCTTGCTTTATTGTTTGGTTTATTCTTTCTATTACTCCCAAACTTTGAGGATGCCATGGGGTATGATATTCCCATTTAATACCTAATGATTGGCACAAGGATTTTATAATTTTAGAAGTAAAGCGAGTGCCTTGATCAGAATCAATATATTGTATTATCCCATACCTGGGGATTAGGTGTTCTAGTAAAATTTTATCACCGTCTGAGCTGTCGCTCTTGCTACAGGATAGGCTTCGACCCATCGTGTTAAATGGTCTACTATAACTAACAAATATTTCAATCTTCCTATTCTTGGTAATTTGGTAAAGTCGACTTGCATCCTTTCAAACGGTCTATAAGCTAGTTTTCTTCCTCCCATGGCCACTTGTTGAAACACGGCCTTATTTGCCCTTTGACAAGTTAAACACCCTTGTGTAATTTGCCTTGCTATTTCAAAAAATTCCAATACAGCCAAACTGTTTAAGGAAATGATCACTTAACACTTTTGTACCCCAATGTGTTTGCGCGTGTAAGCGTTCTAATACCTGCCTAGCGTAAGCTTTTGGCAACATCTCTCGCTCATCAGGTAATGTCCATTTCCCTTGTTCCACTCTAGCTCCTATTTTCTCTAATTTTGCTTGTTCCTCCAGCGTAAACTTTTTCTCCTTTTCCTCTTATCCTCTTCCACTAGTGTCCTCCCTTGTTTGTGTATGATTAATTTTAACAGTTTCAATCCTCAAGGCTGCTTCCTGAGCCTCCTTATCTGCTAAATTATTTCCTCTAATTCGATAATCTAATCCCTTTTGGTGTCCCCTCACATGCACCACGGCTATTTCCTTTGGTTCTCTTAACACTTTTAAAATTTTACTATCAACTCCTGATGTATTAAGTTCTTTCCTTGAGTGTTAATCAAGCCTCTTTCCTCCCAAATTTTTCCAAAAGTATGGACTACTCCATATGCATATTTGGAATCTGTGAATATGGTCCCTCTTCTTTCTTTTAATAATTCCAGGGCCCTACATAAGGCATAAAGCTCACAAGCCTGAGCTGACCATGATGGACTCAGAGGTCCTGATTCCACAAGTTCTAAGTCCTTGTCAATTTTTGCATATCCTGATTTTCTCTTCCCTTCTATTACTTGGGAGGATCCATCTACAAACAATTTTTCTCCTCCCTCTAATTCAATATCTCTAAGATTGAGCCTTACTTTTGTCTGGGATTCTATAACTTCTAAACAATTGTGTTATAGCACTACTGCTTCTGAGGGTTCCCCAAACCGGAACTGCGCGGGGCTCTGGGCAGAGGTGACTCCTAATTCCAAATTAGGTGAATCTATCAAGATGGTTTCATATTTCAGAAGTCTACTATCTGTCAACCATTTCTCTGTCCTCTGTTGGAGGACATTCCTAACATTATGTGGCGTATATACCTTTAGAGGTACACTAAAGGTAATTTTCCTAGCTTCCTCTATCAATAATGCCATAGCAACTAGGGCTTGGAGACATGCTGGCCACCCCCTGCTCACCGAATCTAACAATTTGGATAAATATCCCACCAGTGTGTGTGGGTTTTTTGGGTTTTTTTTTTGTTTGTTTTTGTTTTGTTTTGTTTGTTTTTTTGTTTTTTTTGTTTTTTTTTTTTCCATTCCCTTTTTAGTCTGTGGAGGTCTTAGGATTAAAATACCAGAAACCCGGTCAGGATCTGATTTCTTTTTTTTTCCTTTGCTTAACCAATGTCCCAAATATTTTACTTCTTGCTCTATAAATTGTAATTTCGAGCAGGACACTTTTAATCCCTTTTTCTCTAAAAAATTTAACAATCTAATGGTGGCTTTTCGGGTCTCCTCTTCAGTTTCTCCTGCTACCAGTAAATCATTCACATATTGTAATAATTTTTCCCTCCTCGTGTACTGTAAAACCTTGTAAGATTTTCTTTAAGGTCTGTCCAAACAAATTTGGTGACTCCGTAAACCCTTGTGGTAGCACAGTCCACCTTAATTGTTGTTTTTCGTCCTGTTTTGGGGTCTTCCCATTCAAAGGTAAAATAATCTCTGAACCCCTTATCCAAAAGACAGGCCCAAAAGGCATCTTTCAAATCTATTACACTATACCAAATATGTTTAGGAGACAGGTGACTCAATAAAGTATAAGGATTTGCCACGACAGGGAATTTGGTGATTGTTCGCCGATTCACGGCTCTCAAATCCTGTACCATCCTATATGTACCATCTGATTTCTTTACAGGGAGTATCGGGGTATTGTGGGGTGACATACATGGTTCCAAAGTCCCATTTTTTAGTAATTTATCCACAATAGGTTTTAGACCTCTCCGGCCTTCTATAGATATAGGATATTGTTTAATTCTAATTGGCTTATGAGGGTCTGTTATTTGTACCTTGATGGGTTCCATATCTAATCTCCCAACATCTCCTTCCTTATACCATACTTGGGGGTCAATTTTTTCCTCATCAAGTTGGGTTAAGGTACATAAGTTAATATATAACCGATCTCCTTGGTTCTGAATAGTTAGGTTTAGTTTTAAAATCAAGTCCCTCCCTAATAGGTTATATTCTGCTTCTGGTAATAAAAGTAAATCATTTAAACAAATTTTTGTCTCTGTCTCAATCTCTACTTCTTCTAAGATGGGGACTTTGAAGGGTTCTCCTTTTGCACCTGTTACTGACATCTGGGCTTTTCCTTTTCCTACCCCTTTTGGGAGTTTCTGAATCGTTGACCTTTCAGCTCCAGTATCTACTAAAAATAAAAATTCTTCTTTTTGGGGACCTACTAATAGTTTTATCAAGGGCTCTGTTGATGTTGAGGTCCCCAGAAGATACAGCCCCTAACACCCCTAATCCTCTTTGAACATTTTCTCATCCCATTCCCGTTTACGGCAGGTTTTCTGAACACGTCCCTTTTTGTTACAATAGTAACAGATGGGAATTGTGGGTCTGTCTTGATGAGATTGTCCCTGGGGTGGCTGTTCTGGTCTCTTATCTTTTTTTCTCTCCCAGCTGAGTCTTACTCCTCTGACTTTCCCTCACTGCTGCTACAAAAATTCTTGCCTCTGCTTCTTGTTTTTCTTCGTCCCTCCTGACATAAACCTTTTGAGCTTCTCTTAGTAATTCTTCCAACCCTCTCTCTTGCCAATCCTCTATCTCCACCCAGAGGTACTTCCCGTAAAGGATACAAAGACGCTCTGGGTGCTCAGTTTGGGATCCTCCCCTTAGAGTTGAATTCGACCCCGGGGCCGTAGGGGAAGTCGTCAGATTTGGTGACGGTATTTGACGGGTAGCTGGATTATACGGGGGAGGTAAGTGATCTAGGGGGTCCCAATCCTTCTTTTCCTTTTCCATGTGTTGCTCCCCTACGGTCTTATTTTTCCCTACTCCTGTTTTAAGATGAAAAATGCCCACACAGGCGTTTATCCATAAACTAGCATACTCGCTCTCCTCTTGGCAAAACGGTTCCTTAGAATTTACATACAGGTTTAGCGCCTGACAAACCCAATCCTCAAATGACCCAAATACAGGCCAAAAAAACCGTGGGGTCTCAAGGGGTTCTTTGGCCATTTTACCATACAATATTTAACTAATTTCTCTTTTGTCTTCCCTTTTCCAGGGCCCTTATTATTCCAATGTTTTAACATTATTCCTAATGGAATCTCCGGAGGTATTTTTAGTAATTCGCTCCCTTTCTTCTGGTCCTGGGTTCTCGATTTCGTCTGACCCATCTAGGAATTTTTACTGTGGCAATTCCTACAGCCCTTGGTTACCAAGCAGAGTGTCTTGCAGGGGGTTTCAAACTTCTCACTCACCTATGGATCCTATAAAAATCGCTTCGGTCCTTCACCGGCCAAGTCCCTCGCGGGAGATTGGAACCGCGGTTAGAAGACCTCCACAATCGCTTCGGAACGAGGTTCCGTCTCAGTCACACTCTTACACACACAGGCAACCGAATCCCACCCAACCGAACGGTATACACCTTAAATACTTACAACCCCGTCGTCTTCGTTCGGATCTTCGCGCGCAGAATTACGGGCAAAATAAACTGCTGCAGCCGGCAAGGGAGCTCATAAAAAATCAAATTCTTTGCTTGCCCCTATTTGGGTTCAGGATGGTGTTAGTCCCGACCCGATCAGGAGCCACCAAATGGTGGGGCGCCCCTCCTAGATCAAGTCAGTATTCAGGAACCAAGACCATCCCGGACGAGTCCCCAGTTGTGATAAATGATTTAGTCCCAAACAGGATTCCAATTTAAGTTTGCAATTTATTAAACAAATAGAGGCAAGCAAACAGCGCTGGGTGCGCCGGGAGTCTCCGCTCCACCAAGACGCACACCTTCACTTCTTACAATTCCTTCCTTTATACTTCTCTAGGCTTTGTTTCTTGCCTTTCTCCGCCTTTTTCTTGGAAGATGACTCTTTCTTTAAGTACGTCACCACTTCCCCGGTCTGCGCATGCTTCATCTTTTTCTAGGTGGTCATCCGGTGGTCGTTGGGAGGAAGATGCTCCTCTTCGTCAGTGCACTCTACATGACCTCACCTGTGCAGGTGCTCCGTTATTCTACTTATATTATGCTACCTTATTGGCTATACATTTTCTTGACATTTCTGCGGTTATTTACAACACTGGTTTGCACTAGTATATCAGGAACTAACTTACATATCAGGAGGCTACATAAGTTACACATATCAAGGGAGTTACCCAAACTATACTTATCAGGAAGTTACATAAAGACTACCACTCCCCTGTTTATGGTCATGCCCTACATATATTCCTTTATTTCAATATAAATGACATTTGCTTCAAGCTTATATTCACTAGATTTTCTTTACACGAATCGCTCATTCCTCACAGTTTCAGGTACAATGGAGCTTTTCTTAGTAGCGGGAAGAGCAAGAAACCTCCACAAATTACAGCTGGGAAGGTTCTGTCTGGATGTGAGAAAAAATAATCCTCACTGAGAGGGTAGTCTTGTGCTGCAAGAGATCACCCAGAGGGAGTCTGGATTATCCCATGGCTTTGTGTTTCAAGGAGCAGCTGGTGAGGGTGGAGAGCCATCAGTGAAGGCATAGAAATGCCAGGGTGAGAGCTAGGTGGGAAAGCAAGATGGCTGTCAGCAAGCTGAAGGGAAAGAGGTGAGGCATGGGACAGTGTAGGGCAGCCTGCATAGAGATGGCCAAGGGTTCTAGCAAGACCGAGAGGTCCAAAAGGACTGAGGTCTTTGTCGTCTTGACTATAGCAGCTGTCTCTACCACCAGGGCCAGTGAGACAAAACTTTATTCTTCTCTTCTCAGAAACTGCCTTCCCAGGACCTGGGCTCAGGGTTTGGCCTTGCCTGCTTCATAAAACGAACCAAGGGTTTTCTCAGCATTACAGCCACCTGTGCAGTGCCCTTGCCTACCTGCAGTCACCGTCTCCAAGTATCTGCTCTAATGAGTCAATGAGGAGCCTTTGGCAGTAATGGGTCTCATTAAGTCCCATTAATGCTTCAAGGTATTTTGGGGTTTGCTTCTGGCTTTGACTTCTTGAGAGGTTTGTTCAGTCTTCTCCCAGTATCTGAGGTTCACAGACTGAGCCCCAAATACACCATGGGGCTCCTTAAAACACAGAAAGCCCTAACAAGTCATGCCTCTTCCTGTAACGTTCTCCACGTCTGCAAGACTCGTATAGCTAATCTGAGTTGTTTCATAGCATGGTTAAGAAGGAAGATTTCAAAGTGCACCTAATAAAGTTAATTTTAATTTTAAAGGCTGTATTTTGTTAATTTCAGTTTAAAGAAGTGATAGAAGCATTATCCAACTGATATGGATCCTGAGTGTCAGGAGCGTCTCCTGAGGAGGTCTGGACAGGTAGGAAAAGCAGTCCCTTGAGATCTGACACTGGGTGGACAACCTTGCTCCTCACCTCCCCAGACTCCCCACCTGTCGTTGGCCACCTGGGATTTACATCACTTTCCCTTCATCAGACTTCTCTGAACTCTGGGAGCTGAATGTTAGAGCTCCATTGCACCATCTCCCACCCACTTTCCTTAGAGGACTGGCTGCACACAGGCACAGAAGGATGTTTCCCATTTGCAAGCAAAGCAAAGTAAAGCACGATCAAGTGTCTTAAGCAATAAAACACTCCTCAACCATATACTAAGTACAAGCTGCCTCTAATGAGGTCGCCTTTCTACAAGGGATGATCTTACGAGAAATGTTTTAGATAGATAGATAGATAAAGGTAGATACAATTAAAAGGGTTGGCTAAAGATACCGTTATACTACTGAAAGACAGGCAGGCTTTTAGTCCCTGAAGCTCAAAGCAGCAGTGTGGGTGGGAAGTATCTGAATGAACAAAGAGTAAGGGAAGGAGAATAATGGAAAGGGCCTTTGTCTAGACAGTCTGCTGAAAACATTACTTCAGAAATGGTCATTGTATCAGCACAGGTGAAAATATATGAAAGATTAGAATTATTAACTACAAAAGACATTAACCACTTGATCCAGTGTGGCCTGGCAGCAAAGGCAGCCAGCAGTGTCCTGAAGTGTATAAAGAGGAGCCTCGCCAAAAGAGTGAGGGAAGTGGTTGTCTCCCCATGCTCATTGCTTGTTAGACCACCTGTAACCAATTATATCCAGTTTTAGGGCCCCAGTTCAGGTGTACTGATCTGGCTGGGATGGGGTTACCTTCCTTCATAGCAGCCTGTGTGGTGCTATGTTTTGCATTTGTGCCTTAAACAGTGTTGATAACACACCAGTGTTCTGGCTATTGCTGAGCAGTGTTTGCACTGTGTCAAGGCCTTCTCTGCTCCCTCCCAGTGAGTGGGCTGCAGATGGGCAAGAACAGCTGACCCCAACTGACCAAAGGGATACTCTCTAACGTACGACGTTGTGCTGAGCAATAAAAGCTGGGACAGAGGAAGAAGGAACTAGAATTTTTTTGTTACAGGAATCACTTCCTAGTTCACATGCAATCCATTGCATAGCATTAGTAAAAGGCCTTAGACCTTCATAAGCGGTGAACTTTCACCTAGCTACTGATGAAGTTCTACTGAACTCTTACTTAGTCGCGTGAGGGAAGGCCCTGAAACTGGTGTAAATTAGAAAGATAAGATAGCCACATCCATCAGCAGAGGTTGCCTCATCGAGAAAAGAAAAAGAACGGCCCGCTTGGAGACAGTGAAAGGATCCAATGAGGAAAAAGGAGACCCCAGACCCAAATACTCCAACTGGACTAAACCGTCTCACAAGGGGAGGGGAGCTTAGACTGTAAGGGTATAATTGTCCAGAGAGTCTCTGGTTCGGGGTCCGTCTCCAGAGGCACTCAGCTCAAGCTGTTCTTCACCACTGTACTGCTTAATAAATTCAACTGGTATACGTCATGTCAGAGATTCTGCTTCAGGAAACCTAGGGTTGAGCCTGAGGGAAGAGAAAGCACCCAAGAGAGACTCTGTGTGTGTGTGTGTGTGTGTGTGTGTGTAGAGTCGAAAGGCGCACACGTCGGCTCACTGGAGTCTCCTGCTGCAAAGGGACTCCAGACCCAGCAGTTAAAGTCTCGGGTGGTGTGTGTGCAACTCCTTGATTGGTGTGTGAATGCTCAGGCAGCGGCTTCTCCATTAACGTTTTGTCATTCAAAGAGTCTTCTGTGTGGAGACTGGCTGGGCATCATTTTTGCTTGTGGGAGGTGGTAAGTGGTTGCCTTTGCGTTGCTTGTTATTATTATTGGTTGTTGATTTTTTAAAAATCTCTTTCTTTCACCTGCTAAGCTGTCTTTATCTTGACCCACAACTTTCCGTGCTTTATTTCTTCCTGTTCTCTCTCCTGTCCCAGTGGGGAAGGGGAGGAAAGAGTGAGCGGCTGCGTGGCTGCCGGGCTATTGGCCAGAGTCAATCCACCACATCAAGGAAGACGTTGACAACTGGGAGTGACTTCAGTGGGAGGCTGCCAAGATGCGCAGGGGCTGCAGCACTTGCCTGGGGAGCAGAAACTGAGGGAAAGGGCTGCCTTCGGCCTGGGAAAGGGAAGGTCTGGGGAACCTCATAGCAGCCAGCCAGTCCCTGCAGGGAGGTTTTCAGGAAGATGGAGCCAGTCTTGTCACCGTGGTGCTTGGCAGGACGATAATAGACGATAGTCAAATGTTGAAATAAGGAATGTTGAGGCTGGAGATAGGGACAATCTTTTTCTCCATAAGGGCATCCAAACATTGAAGCAGGTTTCCCAGAGATGTTTTCCTGTCTTTGTCCTTGGACATTTTCCAGCCCCCATGTGGCAAAGCCTTGAGCAAAGTGGTCTGACTCCGTAGCCGATTCTGCTGTGAGCATGAGGTTGGACTGGAGACCTACTGAGGTCCCATTCAGGAGAGTGGAAAACTAAATGATGCTGTGGTTCCTTCCTCTCTAGGTGTGCCCTTGATGACAGTAGGGAAAGCTGTCAGGTTCCCCGTGACCATGGAAGTAAGTCAGATGCTGGCATAGTCAGATCAGCTGAAGTTGTCTTCTCCTCCTCCAGGCAGTGTTGCTCAGATGCAGGACTGCTTCACAGGTATCCCCAAACAGCCCTGGTTATTTCCTTTGCTTCACCATTCATTCCCTTTTCATTCTTTTCCCACCTCTCAAGTCCTGCTCTTTAACCATCCTTATCCCCACCCATGCAAAAAGCCAAGGACTTTTCACTGTTTATCCAGTGGCCCTGCATTTGCTCACTTTGAACCTTCCTTTGGTGTCTCTGCGGTGGTTACTGTGGTGCTTTCTACCTCGCATTGCAACTCAACTTAACGCTAGTACTCTTTTCTTCTCTGTAGTGTCCTGCAGCTACTTAAGTTCTGATCTTGTTAGAGGCACCACGACTCAGGATGGCCGTTGGCACGCATACTTTAAAAGCTGGACTGTTGGAGGTTCAGTCCAGAGGGACCTTGGCACACCTGGGATTTGGCCAGCAGAAACCTCAAGGTTTTGAAGGAAAAGCTCAGAAACAACTCCATGCAGCAGCATGGACAGGGACCTGACTGACTAAGGGAACTGTGACAATGCCATATGAGTCAGTGGTTCTCACATTTCGAAAGGAGAGTGGAGTGTCTGGAGGAGGTCTGCCAACTTGAAGTGAAGGGCCTAAAGGATGAGCTGTGGGGAGAGTCTGAGGGAGCTGGGTGTCTGTAGCCTGCTGAAGTGGAGGCACGGGTTTACCTAGCAAGAGCCTGCACCTGCCTGGAGGGATAACGGAGCCAACCTGTTTTCTGCAGTCACCATTGATACGACAGAAGGAACAGCCACAAGCTGCCTCTTGGGAGCTTTAGGCTGAACCTCAGGAAAAATAAAATGGACTAGGAGGAGCGTTGCCATGATCTCCACCTTTGGAGCTCTTCAAGTTTCAGCGCCGCAAAGTCACGGCCAGCCTGGAGGCTGGACTAGAGACCCCCTCGCAGCAGTCTCTTTCCCAACAGGCCTGTGCCTTGCCACATGTCATATGAGAAGAGACTAAGCTGGAGGAGAGGGTCTCTACATCACAGGACAATTCAGGGTGGAAGGAGGGTCAGGAGGTCTCTAGAGTTGCACTGGCTCCAAGCAGGGCCAGCTCTGAGGTCAGACCAGCTTGCTCGCTAAATGCCAGAATCCGGAGAAAGAGTTTACACATGAACCAGGCATCTGTGCCGCCGTTACAGAAATGGAGACAAGGCCTTTGACCAGCTCCCTGAACACAGCTATTGGTACGTCATGCCCCCTGAGAACATCCATCCTCCCGGGAACATCCATCTTCTTGTCCAAAGGAGTGGGATCCTTATGCAACTATCCTGCCATATCTCCAGACCATGGGGTGCTTTACACTGTAAACAGAACTGAAGGAAAGCCTCTGACTTGGGTACTGTCAACTGAATTTCTAAAAGAGGGGAAGATGGAGGGATCTCGGAGCTTCCACGTTCTTCCTGAAGATGGAAGGCCTCAGATATAGGAACAGAAGATAACAGTTTTGAACTAGCCTAGGCTTTAGATCATTTCACATGTGATGGCTCTGCTCCATCCTTTCAGTCATTGGCACCCAGAAACCTCATCTGCTTTTCCTTCCTCTCCTCCCAAAAGCTGATCAAGTGATGGGAAGAAAGGAAGGAGAAAGGCCCTAGGCCTCTGTGACTCACCTGGGCTCTGGCACTTGGAGGGCCACAGTGTCATCCATTGTACACCCCATAAAGAATCAAGCTGGGAAGTGACTCTTCACGTACAAGTGAACAAGGTCGATGGACAGGCAAGGCTGTGTCTGGAGACCAGTACACCTAGAGCATCGATCAAGCTGGGGCTGAAACTCAGGCCTGGTCTTCAATGGTCACCTGGGCCCATGGACAGAGGTGTGGATGGACCCCCCAGGGTCCTGAAGGACTCTGGATGCTCTCAGGGCCCTGACACTGCCCCCATGGGATCCCACCTGCCAGTGCCCTCAATAGGCCAAGTTCTCATTCCCGCATGTGCAGGGTCTGTGCTCGGCTACTCTCCTTCCCCGCTTCTGTGCAGATCTGGGAGACCACAGTTTCATGGTGACTACAACCAAGGCTGAAACTGGTCTTCCCATCCCTGACCAACTTTTCCTCTTTTGGGAGTACAAGGTCCAGGTGAGCCTCAGACTGGGTGGCACAGTTAGAAGCTGACCCACACACAAGATCCCGCCTAACCTGTTGCATGTCCCATAGAGAACATCCACACATCTGACCTGCTCTGGTAGCAAGGAGGGCATCCTCCACTTCTCGCCTTCCCTGTTAGTCTCGCCTAAAGATGTTGTATCTCCGTCAGTCACAAAAGCTGTGGGAGCTGTCCTTTTCCGTCTTGACTCTTGCTCCCCTAACGTCACAGCTTTGCGATGGCATGTTGTCCTCCTGCTGTCTGTGCTCCAGGCTGTGGGCTTTGGTGCACATTAGGCCTGTAGCACCTCAGATGTGGCACCAGGGCCAAGGGCAGATTTGTCACATGGACACCTGATACCAAAAGATTGGCCCTCTTTGTGTGGAAAGGCTTCACAGCCGATGTGTGCTGGAGTGGATGGCAGGAGGCAACATAATGATGAAGGAGGTTCTCACAACGAGAGCAAAAGCTGCAGTCCCCAAGACCAGACAGAAAACGGGCTTGGGCTGTGCAGCCCTGGCAGGAGAGGGGTTTGTTGTCCCAGGTGACTCTTGCAGCAATGAGTGGGGCCTGTGACAGAGGTGAAGCCGATCTCCAAGAAGGACAAGCTGCTGCTGAGAAAGTCCCCGGGGGAGGACAGCCTGTCATCCAGCCACACTGTGGACATCACGCTGGGGGCTGACTGGCTAGATAGCAGCTCTGCAGAGAAGTACCTTAGGGTCCTGGAGGGCAAGCAGCTGAGCATGAGCCAGCCAGGCAGCCTCGCAGCAAAGGCCAGCAGCCTCCTGGGCTGCATTAGGAAAAGCATTGCCGGCAGATGGAGGGAAGTTAACCTTCTCCTCCACTGAGCACCGGTGGGCCACATCTGGAGTGCTGTGTCCAGTGCTGGGCTCCCCAGTGCAAGAAAGTTGTTGACCTGCTAAAGCAAGGCTATCAAAGGGCCACAAAGCTGATTTAAGGGACCGCAGCATCTTCCATAGGACGGAAGGCTGAGAGGTCTGGGACTGTTAAGCCTGGAGAAAAAATTGCTCAGGAGTGTGGAGTAATAAGGCACGGACTGTGGCAGGGCTTCAGGCCAAAGACCTTTATTGTTAGCGTAGCGTGCTTTTTACACAAATACAGCCCATTCACGCACCTAAAAGTGCTACCCGGTTGGCTATTGCTTTAAGTCCACGCGACTCTCACAGAGGCAGGATTGGTCGCCTCTGTATGTCCACGCGCTCCTTTGCTTCTTCTTAGTTGTTTACCACAGCTCCTTCTCTTCAAGGTTGAGCCCTGCAGGTGTCCGGCTGTTTACCAGCTTCTCAATGCCACAGCTCCTTCTCCTTAAGGTCGAGCCATGCAGGGTGATCCCAATATCACCCCCTTTTTGTTTATCTATAAACAAAACCTGATGGTTCATTCGCAACCCGAGGACTGTGAGGAAGATGGACCATCTGTACACTCTTCTATCGTCCTGCACCACGAACTCAGCCCAGCAGTCGGTAGGTGCCAGCTTTACGTGGGCGTCCCCACGGAGGCAACGGTGGCCTTGCCGTACACCGGCCCACTGCCCTTTGGGAAATCCCGGTATTTATACATTTGCAGAGGAACGAGTTTCGACACACGTGGCCAGCGAGTGTCAGAACACGCCTTGGTTGCCACCTTTCAACACAGAGAGCCTATGGCATACGCGCCCGCTGGCCAGACGTGCTGCACGTGCCCCAGCCACCCTGTCTGTTGGTTCGTAGGCTTTGTTCACGCGGCGTATTACCATAATCCAGCAGTCACATATCAACCATGCTCAAGCCAATAGCAGAATGTTACAAGGCAAACAAAATTGTGAATTGTGCTTTATATTCCTCCGTTACTGCATGTCTTCCCCATCCTCCCCTAACCTTGATCAACTTTCTTATCTCTTGGGCTGTTTTCTCTCACCCAGCATAGTATCTGTTTCTTACCCAGCCATCCATTTTCTGATATTCTAACTGCAGTTTTCTCACAGGCCAAAATTCCATCCGTTAACCCCTCCGTATGTATACGATAATTGGCGATAATTTCCATTTCTGCCGACAAGCTAACTATTGCTTTTTCTAGCTGAGATAAACGTCTGAGTCCCAAACAGGATTCCAGTTGAAGTTTACAATGTATTACATTATATACATTAACCACTCTGCTAGACTTAGGCTTGCGGTCATACAAGGATACGTAGGACAGAAGGTTACACTTCATCACACGAATCAGATGAACATATTTCACATAGCTGTACTACTCCTCGTGATGGGAAAAGCGCCCGTACAAAGCTATGATAACCTTTATTATATCTCACCAAGGGATTTGTAGTTATAGAGTGCTTTGCCCTAAAAGCTTTCCATGTTCCTCTAATGATACCGCTAATTTCAGTCTGATTAATTATCTGTGTTATAAATGATTTAGTCCCAAACAGGATTCCAATTCAAATGTACAATTTATTAAACGAATAGAGGCAAGCAAACAGCGCTGGGTGCGCCGGGAGCCTCCGCTCCACAAAGACGCTCGCGGTACAGTTCCTGTTCCTGGTTTATATCCTGTCCGTTAATACATATTCATGAACAGGCGTGTCTTCTTCGGCGCATGCCCTCTTCTCCTTCTAGGATCTTCTCGAATCTTCCTCAGCGTGATCCTGTTCGCTAATACATGTTAATGAACAGGCGTGTCTTCTTCAGCGTATGCCCTCTTCTCCTGCTAGAGTCTTCTTGAATTTTCCTCGGCGTGCCCCCAGGATGACCCCAAACCGTATGCATGCACTTTCTTTACACAATACTATGCGGTCAGTGGTCAAACTGGTTTGAGCTGATATACCAGCCAAGTAGTTTAACTTTCTCCTGTAAAATACCCCTTTTTATGGTGCAGGAGAAATCCATAAAAGTCCAGAAGGTTACACTTCATCACACGAATCAGATGAACATATTTCACAATCCCCCATCTTTTTCTTTATCGTATTGATTCGTGTTTTCGTTTCCAATTGAGTACTGCAGATATCTGCATTCCTTGTATAACCGAGTAGATTAATCTAGTAACAATTCCCCACATATCCCCAATACAACTATCCCGATTTTAGTAAGCCAATCACCACCCATAAAATCTCCCCAAAATCCTCCTAGATTGATTCCATTCCAAGTTTATCTCTCAGGAGGCCATTCGTTATACACCTGGACTCCTAGTCGCTCTCCCTAATTTATGGGTAACAGGAAAAAACTAGGTTTTATTGTTGATTACACGTACGGGCTGTACAATTAGAAAAGGTCCTCAGTTTTCCCATTTTTCTGGGGTAAACCCCAGCTGGACTTGTTCCAATATTGACTACAGTTATTTGCCGTAGTCAGAGTCAAGGAACTCACCCCAAGTAGAACTAGAAGAGGTCCGGTCAGGGCCATAGTGGTCGGCGGTCACAGCCCAAAGGGGTTGCAGCCCTTGGCAGACCCTTTTTAAGCCGCAACACCAGTTCCCCTCCGGTCTTGCCCTCTTCCTTCCTTTAAGGGAGTGCTTTCTTAGTACCCAAATTAATTGAGCACTGCTTGTGAAGGCCAGAGCTTTGCTAGATCAGTGGTTTGTCCAGACCTGAGCACTTGCCCGAGCCTGGCGATCCTCTTTATTTGCAAGGCTTTATGGCTACAGAAAACTGCCAGTTAGCCTGCAGTTCTTACAAATAAACACCACCTTCTACACCAAGGACAAATTCTAGTTCCAGCTCCTTTTTCCTGTTCTTCTTTTGCCAACAACTCCTTCCGATTATACTCGTTTGGAGTACCCATTGTTGTTTCCTATTACCCTTTCCCATTGTTTTCCAAACTTGGGGATTACTTACATGGCTCTCCATAGCTTCCCATGGCCATCGTTCACCTCGATTTATTCCACCACAAACGTAACAATTAGTTATATTCAATGACTTAGCAATGTTTTCAGCAAGATTTACAAGTAGATTTTTAGCAACTGTGGGAATTTCATGTTTCACTCCTGTTTCTATTACAGGAGTAGCCGCAATAAAATTCCCACAGCAATTTAGTCAGATGTGACCTTCCACTCCTTCCCTGGACCTTTCACTCGTGACACATGTGTCCATCCTTTTTCAGCAGTTCTCACAGCTGTTTCTGTAGTGAATAAAACAAGGAAAGGTCCTTCCCAGAGGGGAGATAGGTTTCCTTCTTTCCA
This sequence comes from Phaethon aethereus, assembly GCF_964289735.1. Taxonomy (NCBI): domain Eukaryota; kingdom Metazoa; phylum Chordata; class Aves; order Phaethontiformes; family Phaethontidae; genus Phaethon; species Phaethon aethereus. The sequence continues at coordinate 24,268 of NW_028114268.1, read as the reverse complement.
TGTTTTTATCAGAATTTTATCTCCTGGTTCTAACTGATGAATTGCAAATCCTAAAGGTGGTGTTTGGGCCACCATCCCAATCTCTCTTCATTCTTTTAATCTTTTTCCAATGGTAATTATATCTTGTTGGTTACTATGATCCTCAATTACATTGTTCCCCAGAGGCATTCCTTGAAAATAAGGCATGCCATAGAACATTTCATATGGCGATATTCCAGTCTCACTGTATGTTTTCGTTAAGTGCCAATGGTAAACATTTCGTCCAGGGCATTTGCGTCTCAATCATTAATTTAGCCAATTGTTGTTTTATTGTTTGATTCATTCTTTCTACCTTCCCCGAGCTTTGTGGGTGCCACGGAGTGTGGTATTCCCACTGTATACCTAATGATTGACATAATAGTTTTATTATTTTAGAAGTAAAATGTGTGCCCTGGTCAGAATCAATGTACTGGATTATCCCATATCTAGGTATCAAATGTTCCAATAAAATTTTTGCCACCATCTGTGCCGTAGCTCGTGCTACAGGGTACGCTTCTACCCACTGTGTTAAATGATCTACTATTACCAATAAATAGTTTATCCTCCCTACCTTAGGCAATTCAGTGAAATCGACTTGTACTTTCTCAAAAGGTCTGTAAGCTGTTTTTCTCCCTCCCGTGGCTGCTTGTCGAAACACTGTCTTATTTACCTTTTGACAAATTAAGCAACCTTGTGTAATTTGCTTTGCTATTTCAAAAATTCCAATACCACCAAATTGTTTAAGAAAATGATCACTTAACGCTTTTGTACCCCAATGTGTTTGCGCATGCAAACGTTCTAATATTCGCCTGGTGTAGGCTTTTGGCAGCATTTCTCGCCCATCGGGCAGTGCCCATTTTCCTTGTTCTAATTTAGCTCCTATTTTCTTCAATTTTGTTTGTCCTTCTGGGGTAAACTCCTTCTCTCTTTCCTCTCGTCCTTCTTTGCTGGTGTCCTCCTTTGTTTGTATGACATTAATTTTGGCAACTTTAGTCCTCAAGGCTGCTTCCTGGGCCTCTTTAGCTGCTAAGTTATTTCCTCTAATTCGGTAATCACCAAAAGTCCCTTTTGGTGTCCCCTCACATGTACCACTGCTATCTCCTTTGGTTCTCTTAACGCCTTCAAAATCTTTACTATTAATTCTTGATGTATTAAATTCCTCCCGTGAGTATTAATCCAACCTCTTTCTTCCCAAATTTTTCCAAAAGTGTGGACCACCCCATATGCGTATTTAGAATCTGTAAATACAGTCCCGCTTCTTCCTTTTAATAATTCCAGGGCCCTACATAGGGCATACAGCTCACAAGCCTGAGCTGACCATGATGGACTCAGAGGTCCTGATTCCACAATTTCTAAGTCCTTATTAATTATTGCATATCCCGATTTTCTCTTCCCTTCTACCACTCGGGAGGAGCCATCTATAAACAGCGCTTCTCCATTTTACAACTCAGCATCTCTTAGATCTGGTCTCACCTTAGTCTGGGTCTCAATTACCTCTAAACAGTTATGTTGTAATTCCTCTGATGGTTCTCCAAACAAAAATTGTGCTGGACTCTGAGCAGAAGTCATCCTCAGTTCTAAGTCAGGGGAGTCTATTAGTATTGCTTCATACTTTAGGGTCCGGCTGTCCGTTAACCATTTTTCCGCTTCTTGTTGTAAAACATTTCTGACATTGTGTGGGGTATACACTTTTAAAGGAGCACTAAAGGTAATCTTCCTAACTTCCTCTATTAATAATGCTGTAGCAACCAAAGCTTGGAGACAAGCAGGCCATGCTCTGCTTACTGGATCAAGTAACTTAGAACAATGCCCCATGGGTTTTTTGGATTCCTGCCCAGTCTTGAGTAAGAACTCCATATGCTGTCTGGCTTGATGTATTCACAAAGAGATAGAAAGGTTTTTCTAGATCTGGGAGGCTCAATACAGGTGCTTGTATTAATGCCCTTTTTACTTCCTCAAATCTCTGATCATCTTCAATAAACCACTTAAGTTGGTTATTAGTTAATTTTTCATATAAGAATTTTACTTTATCACTATAATTTTCAAGCCATGGTCTACAATATCCTACTAATCCCAGTATTTGCCTAATTTCCGTTTTAGTCTGTGGGGGTCTTAAGGATAGAATCCCAGATACCCTATCAGGATCTAACTTCTTCCTTCCCTTACTCAGCCAATGTCCTAAATATTTTACTTCTTGTTCTACAAACTGTAGCTTTGATCGGGACATCTTTAATCCCTTTTCCCCTTGAAAATTTAACAATTTAATGGTGGCTTTTCGGATCCCCTCTTCAGTTTCTCCTGCTACTAATGAATCGTCCACATATTGCAATAACTTTACCTCCTTAGGTATTGTGAAATCTTGTAGAATTTTTTCTAAAGTTTGTCCAAACAGATTTGGTGACTCCGTAAACCCTTGTGGTAACACAGTCCATCTTAATTGTTGTTTTTGTCCTGTTTCGGGGTCCTCCCACTCAAAGGCAAAATAATCTCTGGATGCCTCATCCAGAGGACAGGCCCAAAAAGCATCTTTCAAATCTATTACACTATACCAAGTATGTTTGGGAGATATATGACTCAATAAAGTATAAGGATTTGCCACCACAGGGAATTTAGTGATTTTTCGCTGATTTACAGCTCTTAAGTCCTGCACCATCCTGTATGACCCGTCCGGTTTCTTTACGGGAAGAATGGGCGTGTTACGAGGTGACATACATGGTTCTAGGGTTCCTTTTTCCAAAAGTCTGTCAACTACAGGTTTTAATCCTTTTCGACCCTCCATAGGTATAGGGTATTGCTTGATTCTAATTGGGCGGTGCGGATCTATTATTTGAACCCTTATGGGGTCCATTTTTATCTTTCCAGTTTCCCCTTCCTTATACCACACTGAGGGGTTAATAGCTTCTTCATCCTCTTGTGTTAAAGTGTATAATTTAATCTGCAATTTGTCCCCTTGACTCTGAATGCTCAAGTTTAACTTCAAAATCAAATCCCTTCCTAATAAATTGTATTCCGCTTCAGGGAGCAAAAGTAAATCATTAAGACAAATTTTCTTTTCTGTTTCTACTTCTACATCTTTCAATATATTTACTTTAAAAGGCTCTCCTTTTGCTCCTGCTACTGACACGTAACTCTTCCCTTTTTCTATTCCTTTTGGAAGTTTTTGAATGGTTGACTTTTCGGCCCCTGCATCCACTAAAAATAAAACTTCCTCTTTATGGGGACCAATTAATAATTTTATCAAGGGCTCTGTTGATGTTGAAGTCCCCAGAAGATAGAGCCCCCGACACCCCTAATCTTCTTTGAACATCTTCTCATCTTGTTCCCGCTGACGGCAGTTCTTCTGAACATGTCCCCTCTTGTTACAGTAGTAACAGACGGGAATTGTAAATCTTCCTCGATAAGGCTGTCCCCGGGGTGTCTGCTCTATTCTTTTTTCCCTTTTCTCTCCAGGAGTCGTCTTATTTTTCTGACTTTCCCTTACTGCTGCTACAAAAATTTTTGCTTTTGCTTTTTGTTTTTCTTCGTCCCTCCTAACATAGACTTTCTGGGCTTCTCTAAGTAACTCCTCTAATCCTCTTTCTTGCCAATCCTCCAATTTTTCTAATTTCCTTCTTATATCCCCCCAGGATTTAGCTACAAATTGTGTTCTAAGGAGTGCGGTCCCAGCCACTGTATTCGGATCAATTCCAGAATACATTGGTAGGTTTTTCCTCAACCTCTCCAACCATTCTGTTGGAGATTCGTCTTTCCCTTGTTGTTCATTAAATGCTTTAGTAATGTTTTGCCCTCGGGGAACCGCTGCCCTTATTCCCTGTATGATTAACGTTCTCAAATCCCTCATATTTTGTCTTCCTTGGGGTTGTTGATGATCCCAGTGGGGATCCACATTTGGCCACTTCTGATCTCTCGGGGGTCCTGCCTGATTCTCTCTTTCCCAAATTCTCATTCCAGCTTGTCTAATCATTCCCCTTTCCTCAACAATGAATAGGATCCCTAAAATGGACTGTATTTCTTCCCAGGTATAAGTACTGGGGCCTAGGAATTGGTCCAATTTTTCAGCTACTCCGAGGGGATCATCTAATAGGGTCCCCATTTCTTTCTGGAAATTTCTTACGTCTGTGGTATTTAACGGGACTGCCACAAACCCCATGCCTCCCTGATTGCCTCCGAGGGGTACTTCTCGTAAGGGATATAGAGAAGCTCCCTGAGATACAGCAGTCCTACTTCTCGTACATGCAGCCGGAGGTCGATCTAATTCCGGTGCTGTTGGTGGTGGAGACAGGGGCAACGGTGGTACAGAGAGAGGTACTACGGCCACCGGAGGGGGAGCCGCCGCCGGAGATGGATTATTAGAACATGGAGGCGGTAGGTTATCCAGTGGCTCCCATTTATCATCTTTTTCCTTTTCACTTTTCCCCTCTTCTTCTTCCTCAAACTTTTCATCTGTTTTTAATGTAAGTATTGAGGCTGGAAAAGAACGTAAAGTTCTGTCCCATAATCCTGCATAATCACTTTCCTCCTGACTAAAAGGTTCCTTTGAATTAACATATATATTTAAGGCCTGGCAGATCCAGTCTTCAAAAGATCCAAAAACGGGCCAAAAGACATGTGGTCTCAAAGGTTCTTTTGGCCATTCTACCATACAATATTGAACTAATTTTAATTTACTTTTTCCTTTTCTGGGGCCCCTATCATTCCAATTTTCAATCATTATTCCTAGTGGACTCTCCGGAGGTATTTCTAGTAATTCGCTCCCTTTCTTCTGGTCCTGGGGTCTCGATTTCGTCTGACCCATCTAGGAATTTTTACTGTGGCAATTCCTACAGCCCTTGGCTACCAGTAAGAGTGTCTTGCAGGGGGTTTAGGACCTATCACCCACCCACGAATCCTATAAGAATCGCTTCGGTCCTTCACCGGCCAAGTCCCTCGCGGGAGATTGGAACCGCGGTTAGAAGGCCTCCACAATCGCTTCGGAACTAGCTTCCGTCTCAGTCACACTCTTACACACACAGGCAACCGAATCCTACCCAACCGAACGGTATACACCTTAAATACTTACGACTCCGTCGTCTTCGTTCGGATCTTCGCGCGCAGAATTACGGGCAAAATAAACTGCTGCAGCCGGCAAGGGAGCTCATAAAAAATCAAATTCTTTGCTTGACCCTATTCAGATTCAGGATGGCGTTAGTCCCGACCCGACCCGATCAGGAGCCACCAAAAGGTGGGGCGCCCCTCCTAGATCAAGTCAGAATTCAGGAACCAAGACCATCCCGGACGAGCCCCCAATTGTTATAAATGATTTCGTCCCAAACAGGATTCCAATTCAAATTTACAATTTATTAAGCAAATAGAGGCAAGCAAACAGCGCTGGGTGCGCCGGGAGTCTCCGCTCCACCAAGACGCACGCGGTACAGCTCCTGTTCCTGGTTTATATCCTGTCCGTTAATACATATTAATGAACAGGCATGTCTTCTTCAGCACATGCCCTCTTCTCCTGCTAGAGTCTTCTCGAATCTTCCTCGGCGTGCCCCCAGGATGACCCCAAACCTTATGCATGCACTTTCTTTACACAATACTATGCGGTCAGTGGTCAAACTGGTTTGAGCTGATATACGAGCCAAGTAGTTTAACCTTCTCCTGTAAAATACCCCTTTTTATGGTGCAGGAGAAATCCATAAAAGTCCAGAAGATTACACTTCATCACACGAATCAGATGAACATATTTCACACCTCTAAGTATGGATCTGCATGTGGCCCACAATCTAGTAATGTTTCTTGCATATGGACCACCCCTGATCATAAAAGACGTTTTAAACAATGGGTGAAGAGACCCCATTATACCATGTCATTGGAACCAGACAGGCTATGGAATTGTATAAACAAGATAAATTGTTACAATATGGATGATTATCTATGGATACCGTTTGCCTCAGACCTCCATCACGCCTTAAGAAGTATATGCCTGTGCCACAATTACAGTGCTCCAATCCCTAGCTTACAGACAGCATGTCAGATAGAATCCTCTAAACACATGGCTAGTAAATGTAGGATTCCTTCCCAACATTATAAAAAACGGATGCAAGACTCATGAGCCAGTAGTAAAGAGCACAAGTACCACTCTAATGTATCCTGCACTGCTTGAGACCGTATGGGTATGTTCTAATGAAGAGATATCAGATTACAGTCAACCCTATTGGGATGGGTTAGAATGCACTTTAGGAATTCCACAAGTTTATCTCCCATAATAGCTTTTAATCATACTCAGGAGTCATTCACTGTAGTCATTAATGAAACCAAGAGGGTACAGAACAAAGAGAAATGTATTGCCCTCCGTGTCACGGCCAAGCTATTATACAGCAGGGATGAGAGTAAGCTTAGCAATGGGATTGTTTTGGACTTCTTCGGCTGTGATAATTGAAAATTGATTATATCTAGAAAATCTACCATGGCAAGGAGAGACTCTAGCTAATTGTATGCAGCCAGCCAGCAAGGCTAAGCAACACCCAGCTTGTACCCACGAGCAGCCTCACAGATGACTTTAGAAAATCAATTAGCATTGAATATGGTACTACTAAAGGAGAACAGCGTTTGTGGATGGCTGAATAACACCTATCCTGGCAAAACCTGCTGTCAATTCCAAATGTGTCCGCTACTCTGCATCAAGCTAGAGATGAAATGCAAAAAACTGTGGACCAAACCCATGAGCTCAATGAGAAGATGAAACCAAGCAACTGGCAATGAACGAGGTGGATTTAAAATATTTTCAGTTGGCTCAGATTAAAAGTTAGTGGATGGGATCATAGTCTAACCCAGTATGTATTAATGTTTATCATAATTGTTATTGTTATTGTCCGTATTTGATTGTCACGTGTGAAATCTATGATAACTAGAGCTGTAACCATGCGTGTTAAGAGGATCCACATCTATGATCCTGAATACATCCCTTTAATACCATCCCCTATTATAAATTGCGACAAGCGAGGGAAGGCAAGCAGTCGACTCAATATGAGTGATAAGGCAAGCTTCAACTTTATTGCAAAACCTTACACATATTTATACACTAAGTTCTACCTTATGCATACTTGTCTTACAATCATTGGCTTAGCCCTAAAGATTGCATTATCATACTCCTCCTACTTGCGGTTACTGCTACGTGGTCCGGGTTCCATCCTGTTTTTCTTATACAGTGCTGCTTCTTAGCTGTTTACCACAGCTCCTTCTCCTCAAGGCCGAGCCCTGCAGATGTCCAGCTGTTTACCAGCTTCCCAATGCCACAGCTCCCTCTTCTCAAGGCCGAGCCGTGCAGATATCTAGCTGTTTACCAGCTTCTCAATGCTGCAGCTCCTTCTCCTTAAGGTCGAGCCGTGCAGAGTGATCAAAACATCTCCCCCTTTTTGTTTTTGTATAAACAAAACCTGATGGATCATTCGCAACCCGAGGACTGTGAGAAAGATGGACCCTCTGTACATTCTTGTATCGTCCTGTGCCACGAACTCAGCCCAGCAGTCGGTAGGTGCCAGCTTTACGTGGGCGTCCCCACGGAGGCAACGGTGGCCTTGCCGTACACCGGCCCACTGCCCTTCAGGAAATCCCGGTATTACACATTTGTAGAGGAACGAGTTTCGACACACGTGGCCAGCGAGTGTCGGAACTCACCTCAGTTGTCACCTTTTAACACAGGGAGCCTATGGCGTATGCGCCCGCTGGCCAGACGTGCTGCACGCGCCACAGCCCTCCCGTCTATTGGTTCGTAGGCTTTGTTCACACGGCATTTTTTCATAAATCGGCAGTCACATATCAACTTATGCTTAAGTCAATAGCAGAATATTACAAAGCAAAACAAATCTAGCTGTACTACTTCTAGTGATATAAACTACTCCTAGTGATAGAAAAAAGGTACTTGTATAAGGGTATGAAGACCAATATTATATCTTACCAAAGCATTTGTAGTTAGAGAACACTTTGCCTCAAAAGCTTTCCACGTTCATCTCATGATACCGCAAATTTCAGTGTGATTTACCCCTACTTTTTCTTTTGACTGAGGTGGCATCCAGATTGCGATGACACCTGATAGTGTCATGATGTGTCCAACGATGACGATGGCGACTGCCGCACCCATGGCCTCACCCACTTCGAGGCACCTGCAAAGTGGGTAAAACCATGGGTAAAACCATGGGTAAAACAGCCACCACCGTCAACCTCGTCCCCTGGTTAGCAGTTGAAAAGGTCCTTTCTCCTTCCTCAAATAATTTAGCACATATAAGGCTTTATTCAAACGTTCTTAGGGTAATGTGGTAGCCTCTCCCCCTTTTTGTTTTGAGCGTGATTATCTAACAAAGCTCATTCATTGGGTGTGTAAGATACTTGTTGGAGTTATTCGCTAGCCAAGCATTCTTTACTACCTTTTGAACCATTCCTTGTAGACAATGCAATAAACATGGTACAATAAGCATTAGTATTAAGATAACAAGTACTATAACAACTGCCCCTTTTATTAAGTCTTGTAACCATCCACTTAGGCCCAAACTTGACAGCTATGATTCGAGGTTTAGTGAACTTGTCTGTAACCTGTCTGTTAAGTCCTTCAGTTTTTGTAATTGTTGAGTGACCGACTGTGATGTATCTGTTAAATTCATACAACACATGCCATCAAACTCCTCACACCCGTGCCCTTGGGCCAAAAGTAGGAAGTCGATAGCTGCCCTATTTTGCAATGTCGCATGCCTTATTGAGTCAGTTTCCATTAACAAAGCACCGAGTGTTGCAGAAGTAGCATTGGTTTGTTTCGCTAGCCAACATCCCAATTTATTTAAAGTGGTTAAGCCTTGGGCAGCAGCGACCCCAGGGGCAAGGAAAGAGGTTAGTATGGTTTTGTCCGCAGTCCAAAAATCCAGTTGGTCATTGCACTCTTCCTGATATTTTCAAATCTGTCATCTTATTCTATGCCGTGGGGTAAGGTTCAATATCATAGAAGTGTTGGGAGTTAACAATGTTAGGTGCCCCAATGTGTAAGGACCACCTCTCAAACGGGAGGGAACACCGTGCCATGCACGATCACCACAAATCAAGAATATTCCTTTAGGGAGTCTCATTGGGACAATAGTAGAGCGCGAGATGTTGCTCGTTGTATAATTACACCAATTGGTAGCATTCTGAAAAATGGCTAACGTGGGGTTTACATCCTGTGACCTGGTATCGTCCTGTCCTGTATAATTAAAATATAAACAGGTAGGGGCTGTCATGCATCCTAAAATACCCAACTCCTGCGGTTCCAACAACTCCTGTGGTCCGTGTGTCATCCATCCGTCCCACTTATCCATAGCTGCAGAGGTGTTTGTTATTTTTTAAAAACAAGGTTAGGTCAGGGGTGGTCTTCTTTACCACCATTGTCGAATCATAGTCCCCTAAGGGCAGACCAACTAAGCATGTTGTAAACAGATTCTCAGCAGTGGATATAGATAAGCAAAGGTGGCCTTGGCCCGTTTGATTAGCTAGTGTAACCCAGATATTTTTTCTTGGTTGAACGGAAAACCACGCCTGAACCTGGCATATCAAACACGTGACTATCAGACTCACGAACAACGGGGTTTGCGTCCTGCGTCGGTAAAGGCTGTCATCCCATTCACTGGGGTCTCCGATCACATAGGCATTTCTTCAAACTGCTGATTAGCCAACAGTGACAATAATCTATCGGACGGATAGCTATTTGTAACCTGTTCTAAAAAATCAGAGATTGCGATCTGAAACTCCAGAGAACTGGCTAACAACCAATCTAAGTACTTTTGAGATACAGGAACATAAATTATTACAGGTTCTAATCCAGATATTTCTACAATTCTTTGTCTTCCCTTAATAATGAGTTGTGCAAATAATTCATATCTGGTGACCACTATTTTTCTGGGTTGATAGGAGAGAAAAACCCATTCTAATACTTTCAAACTGTTTGCTGTATTTCCTAACTGTACGGTCAATCCTAGTGGATATTGCCGTTCCCCTCCTGAATTAACTATCATAAGCGAGATACTCTCAGTAGGTGAACATCTGTGAGCATAGGTTGTTGCTATCTTCTCAGTAATTTTCTGCAAAGCCTGGTGTTGATCCTCGTCCAGTTGACGTCGCTCTGGAGCCTCCACCGAAGACTCCAGGAGCGGCATCAATGGCCTCAGATCATCATTAGTAATTCCGCAAATATTGCGAACCCACTGTATATCCCCCATTAATTTTTGGACATCAGAAAGATTTTCTATTTTCGCCTTAATCTTTATTTTTTGTGGGTGGACCACTGCCCTGGTAATAATCCAGCTCAAATATTGCCATGGTTCCTTCTTTTGAATTTTTTTCGGTGCTATTTTTAAACCCCGTTTTCCTAAATAGTGCTCTAAGTGCTGTAAAATGTGGTCTGCATTCAATTGTGTCCCTGCTATTAATATATCAACTATATAATGATACGTTATTAAATCTGGATACTTTTTCCACACCGGTTCTAGAGCCCATGCCACAAATGTCTGACACATCGTAGGTGAATTTTGCATTCCTTGTGGTAACACTACCCAATGATACTTTTTGCTAGCTCTCCTTTATTTACCGACGGTACCATAAAGGCAAACTTCTCTGCATCCTCAGCTGCTAAGGGAATGGTAAAAAAGCAATTGAAATATACTCTTCGATTCCCTGCAAAAGAAATGATACATTTGTGACAATAATTACGACGACATAGAACAAACCCACAACACCGTTTTACAAATATGGCATATTGAAGTTCCTGCTCTTGAACGTCCGGGGAGAGCCGCTGAGACAGTCAACGAGCCGTCATTCCGCATACAAAAGAGTGAAAGCATCAGCTGGCGGTACGTCGGAGTTGACTGCGTCCGTGGGACGTGTGACAAGGTCTTCAGGTCTTACTGCCGGCCGTACCGACCTGGTCGGTACCCACTTCGCTCCGTCCCCTCCCTCTCTGCCAAAGTCTCTTGTCTCATGCCTCGCCAATGTTGGGCAGGGTCGGATCTTGACTTGGGGGAAGGATCATCCCAGGCAGCCCCCTCCTGTTGCGGCACGCACGGGTCAGGAGGCGGGGGCCAAGGAGGACTCGCCACCTCCGTTGGTTGCGTTAGCGGGGGCGGGGGGCGGGCGGGGTGGGGGGGGAGGCGGGCGGGGGTTGCTCGTTCTCACCATTCCCAGCTCGGCCTCCCTTCTCTCCCGGGGCTGTGGCAGCGGCAGCTGCTGCCGCCGTCCGCTCTGATTTTATCCCCTTTATAGAGTCTCTGACTAATCGCCAGGTTGTTAACACTTTCGCGGCCGTATGATCCTCTTTAGAGGCTGCCTCAAACACCAATTTCCCTGCTTTCTCCCAGGTAGGTAACTCAAAAGCTGTTGCAGAGTCTGCTGCTAGCCCCTGGCTCTTCAAAACAGTCTCCAATAGCAATCGCCACGTTGTTGTTAGCTCCGCTGCTTGCCCATCTCCTTTCGAGACTCACCCCATTGATCTTTCACATGGGCACACAGGGGAACACTGAGTACATTGTTCTGGGCAACGTTGTCCCGTCTTGCCCTCACATACATCATCGTAGATCTGTTTCTCTGACTTATTTATGCAGCCGGTTTACTCGGTGCATCTGGCACCTCAGGAGGTGCAGTCAGAGTCGCTGAAGGTCCTGGACCCTCTGACTCAGTTAAAAAGGGATTGGTTGAAGACGGTTTAACAGCCTCCTCCATATCAGCTGCAGCTTTTCTCTCTGCCTTTAAGGCTTTTAATGTGGTTAACATCAACTTCCATGCCGTCACTAACTCTGCGGTGGTTTTATCTCCATTCCCAATATGTTCCTATAACATTTTTCCTATCTCCTCCCACGTCTCTGCCTTAAACGCCACGGACGCATCGGGGGGGTACCCTTTTTGGCACCAAATTAGAAGCCTTCTAAGTGTATATTCATCATATTTCAGTCCTCTCTTAGAGAGCATATGTGGCAGGAGTCTGACCATCGCCCCTTCTTCATGTGATGCGTTCTGCCTTTAGTTCTTTTAATGTCTCTAGGATCAACCTCCAGAGCGTCGTAAATTTTATACTGTCTTTGTTGCCTGTGCTATTCACTTTTCAGTTTTATATCTTTTCATGCAATTAATAACATCTCTCCAAGATTTCATTAATTTTTTTTGCTGATTTATCATCATCGATTACTAGATCCCACAATCAATCTCCATAAGAACGCCACTCGTCTACTTCAAACATACTTTCAGGGTCTTTAAAAGACCCTTTCGCTTTCCCTAACGTAATTAACCCAGCCAGATCTTTTAATTGGCTTACTCCCCGCTTTTCTAAAAAGCATTTTAAGATTTCGAACGCTACCTCTATTTCCATTGCGCGCTATGTTGACCTTCTTAATTATCCGGTCAATTATTTTTGCAGCCTTTTCCCATGGGTAGCCTTCTTTCGGACGGCGAACCCCTTCTTAATTATCCTGGGTTCAAGCACGGATCAGGCGCGCCGCGGCAGCGTCCGCCGATCTTCTGCTCCCTGGTCGCTGCTACCAGTGCTTCTCCGATCTCGCTGTCCGGTGAAAAACAAGGATGGGGTCCCTGTTCGGGCGCCACTTGCGACGAGTGAGGGAAGGCAAGCAGTCGACTCAATATGAGTGATAAGGCAAGCTTCAACTTTATTGCAAAACCTTACACATATTTATACACTAAGTTCTACCTTATGCATACTTGTCTTACAATCATTGGCTTAGCCCTAAAGATTGCATTATCATACTCCTCCTACTTGCGGTTACTGCTACGTGGTCCGGGTTCCATCCTGTTTTTCTTATACAGCGCTGCTTCTTAGCTGTTTACCACAGCTCCTTCTCCTCAAGGCCGAGCCCTGCAGATGTCCAGCTGTTTACCAGCTTCCCAATGCCGCAGCTCCTTCTCATCAAGGCCGAGCTGTGCAGATATCTAGCTGTTTACCAGCTTCTCAATGCTGCAGCTCCTTCTCCTTAAGGTCGAGCCGTGCAGAGTGATCCCAACAATAAATTACCAACCAACAAGAGAGGATGAAAACACAGGAAGGAGAGATGAATGCCTCGACCCACCTAAATACAAATTACACAATGTTCCTCTTAGTGAGTTGTGACTAAGGTCACAGGGTGGATAATGTGGGAAACCACTGTGGGTCTGTAGGGAGTAGCAGGGTTTGACTGGAGCAACACGCTCCTCTTCAAAAGCAACCCTGATGGGTTGCAGTCAGACAGTCTCATAACTGACTATTGTTGAGTGATGTCTGGGATGAGGCGAAAGCCTTGCAGCCTGATGTTCTACGGCAAGGCCACAAAGACCTCCATCAAACGTGAGTAAGCTGACCATTATTAATAACTGAAATTCTTATTAACTCTTCATTCCTATTGATCGATGCTATTTGAGTTATATAGTATCTATCGGTCTACAACAAATAAATGAATAAAAAATTAATGAACTGATTAAGTTTTTATTAATCAAATTAGTCTAAATCAATCATTAATAATTACTTATTAATAACAGTCGTTACCTATTAAGATCGATTATTTTATTTATTAGTATTTTGTGGTACTGCATTAACACTACTGTCCTCCAGTTACTTATCATGTATTTTTTTTTCTTTATCATCACTCTGATTTACTGTTGTAATTATCTACTATCAATTCATCATTATTAAGTATCATTAATTACACGTGCTACACGACGGCTCTGTTCCTCACCTAGAACTTGTTATCAGTAAAGTAGTTCCTTATTAACGTGATCTTAATCCACTGGATGTTAATTCCAGTAAATATTAATCTGTATTGCTCTATCGCTAATCATTACTTCGTATATTAATTACCGGTTAATGAATTATTTATTACATTCATTAACCATAGGTCGGTGTATGTTAATCCATCAAGAATTAGCAGAGAGTGCCAGATCAGCATTTGTCCTAAACCTGCTCTCCCCACTCCCTCCTCCCAAACCGCCCGCCTGCCCTCACCCCGGAGAGTTCTGTGTCAAGACACCCACACGCACCCTGCACACCCCCCGTTTCTTTTTGATTGTCATTTTTTTAGCTATTTATTTATCTAGCCTCCCTCCCCCTTACCTTTTCTTACTCTTCTCTCTCACCACCGGGGACCGGGGACCGGGGACCAGGCAGAGGCGGCGGTGCCCAGCCCCAGCCGCCCGCCCTCCCCACCCCACCGCAGCGAGCCCCATTGCTACAAGGCCGCCAGAAGTTAATCTGCTTATGTGTAAACGTGGTGGCAGCTGAGGTATGTTTAAGAATACTGGTAAGTGTTGCTAGAAACCTACAAATATTTTCCGGGTGTTAACCGCGGGGTGCCAGCTTTGTGGGCCTACCACCCAGCACCCAGCTCTGCGCAGGTCTGGAATAAACCGGTATCTCGTCTCGGTGTGTGAGACTGGCCTATCGCACGCCGGGAAACGAAACCGCCTTTTCGGACACCACCATCAGCAAAGCAGCGACCCCGCTTTGCCTGAGGCTGCTGGGCCTGTCCTCTGGGCGCTGCTCACCACTGGAACGCATCCCGCTGGCGACGGACACGCCGACGGCCGCTAGCGAGAGGCGCGGCCCACCTCTCCGGCAGCCGGAGCCCGGCCTCGGGGACGCAGGTCTCTGCCCAGGCCGAGGCACGGGGCTGCTGCTTTCCCAGGGACGGCTTCAACCGGGAGCCGAGCCGAGCACATCGCCCGCAGGCGGACACCGAGGCGGGCCACAGCGCAGGCTGTAGCAGAGAAGGCGGCGTTGTCCACAGCGTTACCAGACTTTTTCGTTTCTTACTGCGTGCACACCCGCCACACACGCTCCCAAACCGGCCCCGGCACGAACCCCTCGCCCGCGGCCACACGCACACACGGAGACACCCCCCCTCCCCCTTCCGCCAGCAGTTTTGCCGGCCCGGGGAAGGAAGGAAGGCGGGAGACTTTAGGACCCCGCGGCGTCCCTGCCGCACCCGTGCCCCCCTCCCGCCTTTCGTCCTCAGTCCGTCGGTCGGCCAGTCCGTCGGTCAGTCACCCTGCTGAAGGTATGCGAGGCACAAAGCGGGGGTATTGTTTAGGCTCTGTCAGGAGTCAACGAGGCGCAAGCCTGAGGGAAGGAACAAGGCAACCGCAAAGGGAACGCAACTGCCGACCTTTGAGTGAACTATCCTAAGTAACATCTAATTAACATCGACTCGGCATAGCACAAGCCTGCCCTCCGGTAGGGGAAGACCCCTACCCACAGAAGCCCCTTCCTCACGGGGCACGCGCAGTAAAAAAGGAGGACGCTGTCGCCGTGGAGACGAGGCTTGCGGGAACCAACAGGCGCAAGGGCGCCTGCGCCAGCTCTCAAGAAAATAACGGTGACTTGTTGCTCGGAGCGTAGAAATATTTTCCCTGCGTTAACCGAGGCGCGCCAGCTTTGTGGGCCTACCACCGGCACCCAGCTCGGCGCAGGGGCGGAAGAAAAGCCGCCGTCTCGACTCCGTGTGTTTCCCGGCGCTCTGCGCACCGGGTGACGGAACCCGCGTTTGGCACAACAGCCCCGCTGCGCGCGGGCCGCCGCCGCCGCGCGGTGAAAACCAACGAACGCGAACGGCGGGGGAGGTGAAAAACGAAAAGAGAAAAAAACCCCCAACCCAACCGACCCAAACAGAAACCTCCGAAAAGCGCCGCCATCCCCCCTCCCCCAGCCAGCCTCTGCGCCAGGCTCCCTCCCCCGCCGCCGGGGGGGCCGGTTGCCGGGCAGCGGGGCGCGCGGGGCTGCAGCCCCCCTTGCCCCCCGCTGCTCCGGGGCGCCGGAGAGTCTGCGGCCGGGGGGGGCCGCACCCACCGGCCTGCGGGTCCGGAGCTGCAGCGCAGGGAGGGGGAGCGCGCGCGCGCGCGGGGGGGGGTGGCTGAGTGAGTCTGAGCGCGCGTGTGTCGCGGGGGGGGGCGGTGTCTGCAGGATCGCGGGCGCAGACCTTAATATATTTATTTTTAACAACGGCTTGTTTAGCCTGGGGAAGTGGAGGGTCAGGGCACTGCAGTAGCTGCAGCCTGCAGCTGCTTGAAGAATGGTTTTGTGATAAATGATTTAGTCCCAAACAGGATTCCAATTTAAGTTTGCAATTTATTAAACAAATAGAGGCAAGCAAACAGCGGTGGGTGCGCCGGGAGTCTCCGCTCCACCAAGATGCACACCTTCACTTCTTACAGTTCCTTCCTTTATACTTCTCTAGGCTTCGT
This sequence comes from Phaethon aethereus, assembly GCF_964289735.1. Taxonomy (NCBI): domain Eukaryota; kingdom Metazoa; phylum Chordata; class Aves; order Phaethontiformes; family Phaethontidae; genus Phaethon; species Phaethon aethereus. Next base: position 8,041 of record NW_028114268.1, on the reverse strand, counting down.
TTCTTGCCTTTCTCCGCCTTTTTCTTGGAAGATGACTCTTTCTTTAAGTACGTCACCACTTCCCCGGTCTGCGCATGCTTCATCTTTTTCTAGGTGGTCGTCCGGTGGTCGTTGGGAGGAAGATGCTCCTCTTCGTCAGTGCACCCTACATGACCTCTCTGTTTGTGCAGGCGCTCCGTTATTCCACTTATATTATGCTACCTTATTTGGCTATACATTTTCTTGACATTTCTGCGGTTATTTACAACACTGGTTTGCACTAGTATATCAGGAACTAACTTACATATCAGGAGGCTACATAAGCTTCACATATCAAGGGAGTTACCCAAACTATACTTATCAGGAAGTTACATAAAGACTACCACTCCCCTGTTTATGGTCATGCCCTACATATATTCCTTTATTTCAATATAAATGACATTTGCTTCAAGCTTATATTCACTAGATTTTCTTTACACGAATCGCTCATTCCTCACAATCCCCCATTTTCTTTTTCACCACTGTGATTCGTGTAAAATTTATTTAAAGTTTGTTTGATGGGTATTAACTCGGGTTCCTCTATATGTTTTACCAACATTAAAACATGTTTTCTCTCACTCTGTGTTGGTTCTATTGGAGTGGCTGTAAATTTCATTCCATTAATCGCAGAAGCTACAGCTTGTGAAAGACAAGGAATTAGACATGGTATTATTAACATACCTCCAAACAATCCTAACAAAACGATAATGATTTTTGTTACCCAGTTTCCTGAGAATAAATTTTCCCACGTTGTCCATAGTCCTTGGACATTTATTCCATTCCACGTTTGGACTGGCACATGGGCTACTTTTTTCATTTCTCTTACTAATTCATTGATGGCTTTTCCTTCATCATTTATCTCTAAACAACAATTTGTGAGATTAAATTTTCCACAGACTCCTCCTTCCTGTGCTAGTAAATAGTCTAGTGCGAGTCTATTTTGATATAGGGCTGTACGCATTTTAGTATTTTGTTTAGCCACCAATCCTAGAGCATTACCCGTTTTATTTACAATTATTTCTACTACAGCTTGCAACCTGATTATTCTATTCCACATATAAATGGGGGTCCTATATCCCCAGGACCCATCTTCTGCCCATGTCGCTGGGTCATAATATGCTATTATTCTTTCAGGTGGCCACTCATTATCTTTCCATTTTCCTATTTGTAGCTCTCTTTTTCCCCTTCGGTTGTGAGTTTCTAATGCGTCTGTATATACCAGTACCCCTAGGCGTTCTCCTCGGTTTATAGGTAATAAGAGAAAGCTTGGCCGTATAGTTCCTAACACGCACGCTCCGGTCCAATTTTTTGGTAATCGGGTATATGCAAATTTTCCACAGATCCAATATTGCCCTTCTGGACTTGACCACCCTTTATCAATAGTGGTTCCGTTGGTCCAATTCGCATGATTTTTACTTATTTCTTGGGCAGTGCCCCATTTATCCTACTTTTGGTAAGTACTATTCCAGTTATATCCCCCTTCACATACTAAATATCCGACTGGTTTACTCCCAGCGTCATTTTGCCAACAGCTTCTTCTTATTATGCTGGTTTGTAATATCCATTGTTGTTTCCTGACCTGAGTTGATATGTTCTAAACATTAGGGTCTGGTATGTTGCTCTCTTGGGCCTCCCAGGGCCAATTCTCTCCTGATTAGTTCCACCACATACATAACAATTAGTTACATTTAGTGACGTAGCAATGTTCTCAGCAAGATTTACAAATAGATTTTTAGCCACTGTGGGAATTTCATATTTCGTTCCTGTTTCCATTTCATGACAAAATGACTTAAATAACAGTCTATGCTGCACCGATTCTCTTTTCTTTCATTTCAATATTAATAACTACACCTGGGTCTTCTCCAGGTCCATATATCTTAAGTCCAATTTTGGTTATTTTTTTCTGTTTCCAAATTTCTAAATTTATAAGGGTTAAATTTACTAAATTACAGGTACAGGTTGTACAATTATTGTCTGTTTGTACCCTTGTGATTGAAGCTTGTAAATCCCCACATTGGCTGTCATATCCCCAGCTTGCAGTATCCTAACATACACAAGACCATCCCCTTCTTCCACATAGGTGTGCTGACTGATATCTCACCGTTTGACTAGGTACATAATCAGGATTTATCTGACATTGACGTCCACCTCCACCTGGGCAAATATATTTTGGTTGATTACTATAGTATCATCTCCACTCTACACTCCCACAATTAATATCCAGATCATCATCTATAATATCGCATGCATCAAAAATTACCGATACTGATGTGCTCAAATTGGCCATATCCTTACTTATTCCAATTAATCTTCCTACTTCCGAATTTGTTTTCATTTCTACCCACTATTGATAAAGAAGTTTCTTTGGATCGTAACAAACAGTATCATTTTCCACCGAGCATTTCTTATATTGTGTTCCATTGTATATACAACTCCCGTTCTGTTTCCCTTTGCACTCGTAATAGGTGTGGTACATTAATGTTTTATTACTTACTCGTCCGTGCTGGGCGGTTCTTATGCACTCGGTGCAATTTTGATTACCTGTCACCAGGTTGGTGAGTCCGAGTAAAATCAGGAGAGGTCCGGTAAGGGATCTCATGGTCGGAGGCATCAGCTACAAGGGGTGCTCGTCCTTGACTGGCCTTACTTGGTCGCGACTGAGAATCCCCACCCGGTCTTGCCCTCTCCCCCTTCTCAAGCGGACTTCTTTATTTCGATGACAGTAATAAATCTTACCCACCAGAAATCTCCTATAGGAGTAGTCTGTCCACACTGAATGCAGAGGAAACTTCAGCTTTGAATTTGAAAACGTCCCTGTTAGCCTCTGTGGGAAATGATATATTTGTTACACAGGTTACACCTAACCCTCAATAATCATACAACATGGTTTACAGAGTGGACATAAACTTAGTCCTGCCCGATAATTGCTTAATGCTATAGTCTTTAATTCGTGATCATTTCTCATACGTTCATTCCCTTTTTAATGTTATTTTTGTGGTTCCAGGTTGTAAAATAACTTTCCAGTCTTTCATGGGTCCTTTTACTCGAGTCGCGTGCGTCCACCCCTTTTCCGCGGTCCGGATGGCAGTATCTGTAGTTAACAATACAACAAAGGGTCCTTCCCATGAAGGAACTAAAGTTTCTTTCTTCCAAGTTTTGATCAGTACCTTATCCCCTGGTTTGAATTGATGGATTGCAAACCCCAAAGGTAGGGTTTGTGCCATTATTCCTATATCTCTTAGTTCTTTCAACCTTTCTCCTAAAATGATAACATATTTCCGAATATTATAATCTTCCACTACATTGTTTCCCTCGGAGATAGGGCATGCCGTATAAAACCTAATATGGCGATAATCCAGTCTCACTGTGCGGTTTGATCCTTATGTTAAGAAGGGCTAGCGGTAAACATTTAGTCCATGGCATCTGTGTTTCAACCATTAGCTTCGCTAGCTCTTGCTTTATTGTTTGGTTTATTCTTTCTATTACTCCCAAACTTTGAGGATGCCATGGGGTATGATATTCCCATTTAATACCTAATGATTGGCACAAGGATTTTATAATTTTAGAAGTAAAGCGAGTGCCTTGATCAGAATCAATATATTGTATTATCCCATACCTGGGGATTAGGTGTTCTAGTAAAATTTTATCACCGTCTGAGCTGTCGCTCTTGCTACAGGATAGGCTTCGACCCATCGTGTTAAATGGTCTACTATAACTAACAAATATTTCAATCTTCCTATTCTTGGTAATTTGGTAAAGTCGACTTGAATCCTTTCAAACGGTCTATAAGCTAGTTTTCTTCCTCCCATGGCCACTTGTTGAAACACGGCCTTATTTGCCCTTTGACAAGTTAAACACCCTTGTGTAATTTGCCTTGCTATTTCAAAAAATTCCAATACAGCCAAACTGTTTAAGGAAATGATCACTTAACACTTTTGTACCCCAATGTGTTTGCGCGTGTAAGCGTTCTAATACCTGCCTAGCGTAAGCTTTTGGCAACATCTCTCGCTCATCAGGTAATGTCCATTTCCCTTGTTCCACTCTAGCTCCTATTTTCTCTAATTTTGCTTGTTCCTCCAGCGTAAACTTTTTCTCCTTTTCCTCTTATCCTCTTCCACTAGTGTCCTCCCTTGTTTGTGTATGATTAATTTTAACAGTTTCAATCCTCAAGGCTGCTTCCTGAGCCTCCTTATCTGCTAAATTATTTCCTCTAATTCGATAATCTAATCCCTTTTGGTGTCCCCTCACATGCACCACGGCTATTTCCTTTGGTTCTCTTAACACTTTTAAAATTTTACTATCAACTCCTGATGTATTAAGTTCTTTCCTTGAGTGTTAATCAAGCCTCTTTCCTCCCAAATTTTTCCAAAAGTATGGACTACTCCATATGCATATTTGGAATCTGTGAATATGGTCCCTCTTCTTTCTTTTAATAATTCCAGGGCCCTACATAAGGCATAAAGCTCACAAGCCTGAGCTGACCATGATGGACTCAGAGGTCCTGATTCCACAAGTTCTAAGTCCTTGTCAATTTTTGCATATCCTGATTTTCTCTTCCCTTCTATTACTTGGGAGGATCCATCTACAAACAATTTTTCTCCTCCCTCTAATTCAATATCTCTAAGATTGAGCCTTACTTTTGTCTGGGATTCTATAACTTCTAAACAATTGTGTTATAGCACTACTGCTTCTGAGGGTTCCCCAAACCGGAACTGCGCGGGGCTCTGGGCAGAGGTGACTCCTAATTCCAAATTAGGTGAATCTATCAAGATGGTTTCATATTTCAAAAGTCTACTATCTGTCAACCATTTCTCTGTCCTCTGTTGGAGGACATTCCTAACATTATGTGGCGTATATACCTTTAGAGGTACACTAAAGGTAATTTTCCTAGCTTCCTCTATCAATAATGCCATAGCAACTAGGGCTTGGAGACATGCTGGCCACCCCCTGCTCACCGAATCTAACAATTTGGATAAATATCCCACCAGTGTGTGTGGGTTTTTTGGGGTTTTTGTTTGTTTGTTTTTGTTTTGTTTTGTTTGTTTTTTTGTTTTTTTTGTTTTTTTTTTTTTTCCATTCCCTTTTTAGTCTGTGGAGGTCTTAGGATTAAAATACCAGAAACCCGGTCAGGATCTGATTTCTTTTTTTTTCCTTTGCTTAACCAATGTCCCAAATATTTTACTTCTTGCTCTATAAATTGTAATTTCGAGCAGGACACTTTTAATCCCTTTTTCTCTAAAAAATTTAACAATCTAATGGTGGCTTTTCGGGTCTCCTCTTCAGTTTCTCCTGCTACCAGTAAATCATTCACATATTGTAATAATTTTTCCCTCCTCGTGTACTGTAAAACCTTGTAAGATTTTCTTTAAGGTCTGTCCAAACAAATTTGGTGACTCCGTAAACCCTTGTGGTAGCACAGTCCACCTTAATTGTTGTTCTTCGTCCTGTTTCGGGGTCTTCCCATTCAAAGGTAAAATAATCTCTGAACCCCTTATCCAAAAGACAGGCCCAAAAGGCATCTTTCAAATCTATTACACTATACCAAATATGTTTAGGAGACAGGTGACTCAATAAAGTATAAGGATTTGCCACGACAGGGAATTTGGTGATTGTTCGCCGATTCACGGCTCTCAAATCCTGTACCATCCTATATGTACCATCTGATTTCTTTACAGGGAGTATCGGGGTATTGTGGGGTGACATACATGGTTCCAAAGTCCCATTTTTTAGTAATTTATCCACAATAGGTTTTAGACCTCTCCGGCCTTCTATAGATATAGGATATTGTTTAATTCTAATTGGCTTATGAGGGTCTGTTATTTGTACCTTGATGGGTTCCATATCTAATCTCCCAACATCTCCTTCCTTATACCATACTTGGGGGTCAATTTTTTCCTCATCAAGTTGGGTTAAGGTACATAAGTTAATATATAACCGATCTCCTTGGTTCTGAATAGTTAGGTTTAGTTTTAAAATCAAGTCCCTCCCTAATAGGTTATATTCTGCTTCTGGTAATAAAAGTAAATCATTTAAACAAATTTTTGTCTCTGTCTCAATCTCTACTTCTTCTAAGATGGGGACTTTGAAGGGTTCTCCTTTTGCACCTGTTACTGACATCTGGGCTTTTCCTTTTCCTACCCCTTTTGGGAGTTTCTGAATCGTTGACCTTTCAGCTCCAGTATCTACTAAAAATAAAAATTCTTCTTTTTGGGGACCTACTAATAGTTTTATCAAGGGCTCTGTTGATGTTGAGGTCCCCAGAAGATACAGCCCCTAACACCCCTAATCCTCTTTGAACATTTTCTCATCCCATTCCCGTTTACGGCAGGTTTTCTGAACACGTCCCTTTTTGTTACAATAGTAACAGATGGGAATTGTGGGTCTGTCTTGATGAGATTGTCCCTGGGGTGGCTGTTCTGGTCTCTTATCTTTTTTTCTCTCCCAGCTGAGTCTTACTCCTCTGACTTTCCCTCACTGCTGCTACAAAAATTCTTGCCTCTGCTTCTTGTTTTTCTTCGTCCCTCCTGACATAAACCTTTTGAGCTTCTCTTAGTAATTCTTCCAACCCTCTCTCTTGCCAATCCTCTATCTCCACCCAGAGGTACTTCCCGTAAAGGATACAAAGACGCTCTGGGTGCTCAGTTTGGGATCCTCCCCTTAGAGTTGAATTCGACCCCGGGGCCGTAGGGGAAGTCGTCAGATTTGGTGACGGTATTTGACGGGTAGCTGGATTATACGGGGGAGGTAAGTGATCTAGGGGGTCCCAATCCTTCTTTTCCTTTTCCATGTGTTGCTCCCCTACGGTCTTATTTTTCCCTACTCCTGTTTTAAGATGAAAAATGCCCACACAGGCCTTTATCCATAAACTAGCATACTCGCTCTCCTCTTGGCAAAACGGTTCCTTAGAATTTACATACAGGTTTAGCGCCTGACAAACCCAATCCTCAAATGACCCAAATACAGGCCAAAAAAAACGTGGGGTCTCAAGGGGTTCTTTGTCCATTTTACCATACAATATTTAACTAATTTCTCTTTTGTCTTCCCTTTTCCAGGGCCCTTATTATTCCAATGTTTTAACATTATTCCTAATGGAATCTCCGGAGGTATTTTTAGTAATTCGCTCCCTTTCTTCTGGTCCTGGGTTCTCGATTTCGTCTGACCCATCTAGGAATTTTTACTGTGGCAATTCCTACAGCCCTTGGTTACCAAGCAGAGTGTCTTGCAGGGGGTTTCAAACTTCTCACTCACCTATGGATCCTATAAAAATCGCTTCGGTCCTTCACCGGCCAAGTCCCTCGCGGGAGATTGGAACCGCGGTTAGAAGACCTCCACAATCGCTTCGGAACGAGGTTCCGTCTCAGTCACACTCTTACACACACAGGCAACCGAATCCCACCCAACCGAACGGTATACACCTTAAATACTTACAACCCCGTCGTCTTCGTTCGGATCTTCGCGCGCAGAATTACGGGCAAAATAAACTTCTGCAGCCGGCAAGGGAGCTCATAAAAAATCAAATTCTTTGCTTGCCCCTATTTGGGTTCAGGATGGTGTTAGTCCCGACCCGACCCGATCAGGAGCCACCAAATGGTGGGGCGCCCCTCCTAGATCAAGTCAGTATTCAGGAACCAAGACCATCCCGGACGAGTCCCCAGTTGTGATAAATGATTTAGTCCCAAACAGGATTCCAATTTAAGTTTGCAATTTATTAAACAAATAGAGGCAAGCAAACAGCGCTGGGTGCGTCGGGAGTCTCCGCTCCACCAAGACGCACACCTTCACTTCTTACAATTCCTTCCTTTATACTTCTCTAGGCTTCGTTTCTTGCCTTTCTCCGCCTTTTTCTTGGAAGATGACTCTTTCTTTAAGTACGTCACCACTTCCCCGGTCTGCGCATGCTTCATCTTTTTCTAGGTGGTCGTCCGGTGGTCGTTGGGAGGAAGATGCTCCTCTTCGTCAGTGCACTCTACATGACCTCTCTGTTTGTGCAGGCGCTCCGTTATTCTACTTATATTATGCTACT